>NW_028277593.1:0-300000 GCF_059751315.1 Micrasema longulum | reverse complement strand
TTTGTGCTCTCAAAAGGATAATTAGCGACCATTGCACCCCCATGAAGACTTGCTGACAAGATGAAATCGACCTCCTTCATCCATTTGGCAATAGCTCTTGTCTCGGGCTGAAGAGGCTTGAGATTCTTCCGAAAGAAATCAGGGAAACTTCTAGAATACAAAAATGTACATTTGTAGGGAAGCATAGGTAACTGTATATCATGGGTTACAGTAAATTGTCTGCAATAGCATTGTGTGAATTGCGCACACACATGGCGCACACACATTGGCGGTCTCCGTGGTGTAGTAGTCAAGACGCTTGACTCACGCACGGAAGGTTCCGGGTTCGATTCCCGGTGAGAACACAAAAATTTAAATGTGATTTTTCTCAAGCCTGGGTGCTCTGTGATGTAATTCACCACTGTAATTAGGCCTCCTGGCCTGTTGTGGTGCAAAAAAAAAAATGTAATTTTTTTTTTTTTTAAATGCACACACTTTTGTTTAGTTTACACCTTTTTATACCCCTTTCTGCCACACTAGTCGCCTTCACGACATTAAAGCTGAAGGACATGCTGCAATGCTTTGGTCAATATAGAAAACAAAGTTGTTTTATTTATTTTATTAAAGAAAAAACTATTTTTTTATGTGTATTTTTAAAATGTTTCGTTCTAATATGAGCTAAAAATTTTTCAGGTTCAGTTTTTCCCTTCATTGGTCACTGTTTAATATTTAAGTACACTCTTTTGGTTTGTTGGGAGAGAAGCTTTCTATTTTTTTATATTTAAGAAAACTGTCATTGGGTTACAGTGGATCATTTCATCTTTGGTCACAGTCATGTTACAGTGGATCGTTTTTCTTCATACAAATAAGAAATTGTATGTTGTTTCCAGTTTCATGGATTACCAAAGGCAGGTCCAAGAAAAGACGTATGAGCGTCAAGATGGAAAGGGAAGTCCATTATTGCAACTAATACCTCAAACAAACTCAAAACAGAAAACTTAATATTTTATCTTTGAAGCCCGGTAGAATTGAGAATTTACATAAAGTACAAATAACAAACAGTTAATTATTTAAATTAACACATTTTATTTTATTTGAATAGCGTAATTTGGTGTACTCCAATCTGATCCACTGTAACCTTAAGGTTGATCCACTGTGGCCCACTTCTGATCGATTACTTGTAACTAATAAAAAAAATTAGTAACAAATTAAATAGGCTTTAAAATAGCAAACCAAATCCATTACTTCGAAGGCTATGAAGACCTATTTGTATTTTATCAGAGAGACCAGAATTTAATTATAAACTTCAAAGCTACGAGGGTATAAAAAATGTGATGCACTGTAACCCATGCTCCTCCACATGAGCAAATGCCGAGAAGTTCCTGATTGGCCCACATTAGAATATCCTTCCTGATCCCAACAGTTTAGCTAAAATAAAGTAATATAATAGCAGAAAAGTCCTCTTTTTGAAATATAAACCTTGTATATTATAAACAAGGTAAAAAATAATGCAACTCCCATATAAATAAAAAAAATAAAAAAAACCCATGCTCCTCTATATTATAATCTATTGTATTTCTCGGCCTGTTATGGTACAAAACAAATTAAGCAGCTTCATAAGTAAAAAGGTTTCCTACCTATTGAGATCCATGTCTTTCACATTATGTCTTCCTGGTCCCTTAGTACACATTCCTTCCTTGGCTGCCTCGAAGCCGTCAGGATTGAGTGATGGTAAGATGTGTAAAATATTGTTCTGCAGTAAATGCATCACTTTTGGATTTCCTTCCCAATAACTTTTTACTAAATACTGAAATCATAATATATGGTGACACATTTAGTTATTTGTTTAAATATTTTGTACAAAGCGCTTGATGGGTTTATTGCTTCATAAACATTTCTTTCAACCAACTAAAATGACGATGAATATGAATAACATTTATTACGAGTTTTTGAGTGTTTAAATCCTTGCATAAAACACTAGTTTATCAAAATAAACATATATTTCAATAAAAATGGAGAACTTTTTTTAAAGCAATGTAAAAGTCTGAGAAGTCAGAATGCAGCTTATTAGGCAGAATGATAAATGTCCCGTAATGTGTAAAGTAAACACTTAACTCTTTAATTCGCAAATGATAAATGTGGTCAGGTTTGAGATCACCTACGATTAGGGCTATATCTCATGCAACATTGTATTAAACTTGGTATTTACTGTTCATTTTATTATAGACAGGAAGTGATCTAAAAACTAACCGATTGGTATGAAGTTGCAGCATTTACTCAATAACTTCTAAAAACATTAAATTAACGATATACTGATCAACGTGTGTACTACAGAGCTTTGTGTTAACCTTCTGCAATTCTCAATTATATTGCTGTTTTCATTTGTTAATCGCCAAACTTACTTTATTATTAGTTTTTTATTTGGTTTATAATTTTTATCGTTTAGTAAAATTTATACCAATAAACAAACAATAATTCCATTTTTATTGTTATTGAAAATATTATATGCGCAGTGGTTAGTTTTGAGATGGCTAGAAATTTCCGGTTTTCTTGAAAACTAAATAGCTTTCAAAGTTTCGTCTGAAGTTTTTTATAAAAAGTGTAATTTTTAGTATGCTACGAAAATATCATTATAATTCATATAAAAAACTTGCGCCTAAAGGATTAAACCAGCCAATGGCAAATTCTATTACTTTTTTCATATTCTCATCAGAGGTTCTACGCCGCTGTTGAAATATCCGAAATATTTTTGCACTATTTTTAACAAATCAAATGGACTTCTACCAAAAGAGAGGTGTGTTGCTCCTACACCATGAAATTATTTATTTTTTTGTCAAAAATAAGATGGTTTACCGAAGTTTCTTTTTTTAAATTTATCAGAATTTTACTAAAAAACGAGATTAAATAAACGCATTAAGAGTCTAAGTCACAAAACAAGAAACCATTTTCTAAATTGCCACCTTGTTCAAATTTCTGTAACACAAATTGAAATAACAATTTTTGTAAACCGAGTTTAAAATAGGTTGCTTTTTTTTCAACTTTTTTACTAATTTCATTTTTACATTCAACTGTAAAATTTATATTTAATATCGCATTCCATTATTGAAACATAAACAAATAAATTTATATATATATAAGTTTTAAAACATAAACAATTAAAAAACATAACCAATAGACATTGTTAATAAATTATTGCGAACTTCTAAATGGATTCGTAATCCTATTACTCACATTAATAAAATGAAGAAGTATTTCTCTTCCTGCTGCCTCATTTCCGTGAATATTGGCCAAAAGTTTGATGTTTGGGATCAGCTTTGCATTCGAAGGTACTGCTGTGATTTTCACTACCCAAAGCTCTCTTTCTAAAATAGAAAAGATTCACTTATTATTTATTAGAAGTTTCTAAAAACTTTAATTCATCGATATGAGAAGAAAACATTGACATTTAGTGGGTGTAATAAATTTAGGTGCCATTCAATTATGTGTGAGCAATATAAAGTAGTAGTAGTAGTAAATGAAAAGTAAAAAACAACTGAAAAGTTACCCATAAAATTCAACTATAATTTTACGATTCTAGTATATTTCAATCAAAATAAAATTGATAAATAATATTTAAAGCATTAACTTTGTATTCAAACATTTTACTAAATGTTATTAAATATTTGTATATAACCACTTACCGACTTTTCTATGTCCATGTCACGACTTTTCTATGTCATGACTAATAAAAATACAGGAGTTAACATCTTACATACAAATAATAAAGGGTTAAAAGTCAATATTATGGGAATATTCCACATTAGGAAAGCTTTAAAAAATAATGTTCCTCTGATCAATAATCAAACAACCTTTTAATATAGTCCTTTATACGATGTTCCACTGTAATGGTCACCCTATTAAGCTCACCCCCTCCCTCCATCCCCTCTACCTTTTTTCAACTATTTCTCAACCAACATAGAATATTTTCATAATGTAATCAGTGCATGTGCTTATTAAAATGCATGTCGTGTTGGTTTTATATTTTTGTGCAACAACTATGGTGAAGGTGTAGAGTGGGTTTTGCATGTTGGTTTAATTGGTATCCTGACGAAGAGACGGGTACGTCTCGAAACCGGTAGACATAGAAAAGTCGGTAAGTGGTTATATACAAATATTTAATAACATTTAGTTGATAAATTCATAGATATTTTCGCTTTTAAGACGTGTACCCTTTGCTAATGATGTGTATTTTCGGAGGTTAAGGATATAAATATGGTTTTAAAAAAACATTTTATCTATTGTACCTCAAATTCGAAGAAATTCAGGAAACCTTCTTCATGATACTCCTGGATAATCGGCAAATAAGTGTACAGGTAGGTATCGTTTTTGTCTGATAAAAAATGTCGGTGCCGCGATTCGGTACAGGTCGGTGGTCTTGACTCTCGACAGATAAAAAAACATCGTGAACCTTCGCCTGATCTTTGGAAAGGTTTATTTTCCCATAATTATGAGTTAATAATGTCAAATGTTGTTTTAAAACGAAAATACCTAAAATTTTGTCGAACGCTTAAGTTTATCAAATTGTGTTAATTAATGTTGCAATATGGTAAATTAGAATAACTCTGACCTAGTAAAACGAAAAATAAAACGGCGGTGTAATAAAATAGAACACTAGGTAGATACTAAATACCTTTTTAACAAATAAGAGCTTTCAAAAATAATCAAACACTATTTTAAAGTTGCTTACATGCAAATCGTGAATAATATAAATATTAGAATAATCTAGATGAGCGCCATGTCCACAAAAAAATTTAGGCCTTACCCCATTCTTGCCCGATTTGTAGATAATAATATTCTAAAAAATACCGCAGTCATTACTTCGTAGGTAGATAACTCATTTTCCGAGAAAAGTGATTTAGCCTAAGTTGAAGTTCAGTGTTTTTTTTTATTGTTAATTGACTATCAAACTAAGCCAAAAAATAAATTATTTTTCCACATCGTATTACCATCGCCATGATTTCTTTAAAGTTTTGAAATTACTCCGCCCGTGACGTCAGGAGATATCTTCGGCGAGTGACATTTTAAAAGAGAACCCCGTACGTATGGAAATACGTTAAACATGGCTTCCCGGAAACCGGAAATCTATCACAACACATAATTGATTGGCTATTTTCAACTGCTGTTGACCAAAATTCATTTTTATCAAAACATATTTTGATTATTTTTTCATACATTTTCGAGAAACTTCGCTGTACATTTAAATGATCTTATTTTTACCGCGTATAAGAAAACATTTTTATATCCAATTTTCCGTAACACTGAACTTCATATAATTTGCAGATTGTGGGTCAGTTCTTCACATAATAATAATAATATATGAAAGATTTGAAAAGAATCCATAATTTATTTATATATTTTTATCAACGTGTTCATGCAATTATTATGCTGGTGAGTCATAAACACGTTTGTGATTTAATATACAGGTGAATCATTTGACTGATAGGCAAACTGTCGGCTACGTGGGAAAATTGTTGCCTCCCGGGTGATGGATTTGATATCAAACCTATGAAATAGAATGAAGGGGGAAATATGAATAAAATGGAGTCTCGAATTTGCGCTTTGTAGCCGCAAACCGCTTTGAGATCTATCCCATTAGATACAGTACCTGCCTACTATTCTCTGTGTTATTTTCACAATATAGACGCTATTTTTTAATTTGAAAAATCTTTTACTCTAATTACAATAAATTCTCTATTATAATTGGAGGATTTGGGAACTGATTAGTTCCACTTATAATGAGGAAGTTCAGTGGTTTAAAAAAAAATATATTTGTTAATAGACTGTTAAACTAAGTCAAAATTATTTATTTTAAATTTTTATATATCGTATTATCGGCGCTACGATTTTTCAAACTTTTGTATTTCTGAAATAACTCCGCGTGTAAAGTCAGAGGTTCATTTCCGCTTATTCTCATTCAGTTCTTCCCATTGGTCCAGAAGCGACAAGCAGACCGGAAATCTTCCATAGCTCTTAGATTATAGGTTGATTCACATGAACCAGTGACATTATTTGAAGTAGTGCGTTTTTATCAAAATATTTATTATTATTTTTTCTGTACATTTTCAAGAAACTTTTGTGTACAATTTAATGCTCTAATTTTTACCCCGCGTAAGAAAACATTTTTGTATCCAATTTCCCGTAGGGCTGAAGTTCCTCATTGGAGCCCCCGATATAGCCTTTCCTCGGATAAATAATATAAGATTTTGACTTGGGTTATAGTTTTTTGTTAAGAAAAGTTCTGTAATAATTTGTATTATTAAATAAATGAGCACCCTATTCCCTGATCTGTATTACAGAGGCGGTAATATATTTATACCTGTGGTACGCAGGTATTCACATAATATAGTCATTTTCAACCGGATAAATAAAATATTTGTCATCTAATCCAATATTGCCTATCTACCGATAGAGGTTCTCCATATTAACAATTTGGAATTTAATATTTGAGTAGATTTATCAAAAAACCTCGAAAATTATTTTTCTCAATGCAGAGGACAAATCCCGCAATCTTATACCTACACCTACTATTTTTCCGTTTAAAACGAAAAACTGATATGTACAAACATACCATATTATCCGTATTTTACATAAAACCAATCTAGTATCTTCCGTATCATAGAGTTTATTTTGTAAATAATTCATATAATTTATTTTTTTAAACGTTCGTTTAGTGTTATTCAAAATTGTAATTTTTTTTTTCAATTAACATGTGTTGCTTTCTTACATTTTTTTCTCTTTTTTTTACAGGTTCAAAATATTTCTATCACCAAATATTTAACTTTTCATGTATTTTTATAACTAGAAATATTATTTTTAAACCACGCATCTTTTTTTTTCGACTCCTCAATTTGTAAATAACTGTTTAGTAATAATTTGTTTAAAATACTATATTTTACTTATTTGACTTACATGTATGTATTTTATTATATGCAAATTATATGTAAAATGCACTTAGTGCCGTTTATTTTAATAAAATAAAAATAAAATAAATAAGACAACGTTTTTTTAAAACCGTAAAAATATTGATAAAATAAAACAACTTTGTTTTTAACCTTTTTTTTTTATTTCTACCGACCGGCTTCAATGCTACACAAGCTTCTTTATCAAAGAATACTTAGCTAATTAATTATATCGATCAATACGAAACAATACGATCTTTAAAACCAGACAGGAGTGGATATAGGATATATTGTTTATTTGGATATTTTTTTATTATATAGAAGAATATAACAATATTTTGTGATTATCCCAATGTTTGTAAACAAAAAACGGGATTTTTCCCCCTAGGGAGTCATTAAGATTTACAAATTACAACAGAGATGGAGAACATTTTAACTTAACTTTCCTGACATTTTAAATTAACTTCCTCAAATCAACAGATGGAAGAATTGAAGAAATATTGATGTTCAGACATAGGCAAAATGGTGAATGTTACACAGTGGCCACTTTACATTTTGCAATTTTTACATTTTTTCCTTTTTTTTTTTTTTGTTTTTTTTTTTGCACCACAACAGGGCAGGAGGCCTAATTACAGTGGTGAATTACATCACAGAGCACCCAGGCTTGAGAAAAATCACTTTTTAATTTTTGTGTTCTCACCGGGAATCGAACCCGGAACCTTCCGTGCGCGAGTCAAGCGTCTTGACCACAATACCACGGAGGCAGCCAACTAAGCCAGCCAACGACAGGTCATTACCCCTGTAAATGCCTAGACTTCCATATTCCCTTCTCTAAAATGTTCTCCATCCCTGTTGTAGTTTGTTAGAAGAATTATACTAATTATTAAGAATTAATTAGTTGAGTATACGTTGACAATAGAGCTTGTGTAGCTTTGAAACCGGTCCGTAGAAAAAAAAAAGTGGTTAAAAAAAATAGTTTTATATTTATTTTATGGTAATAAATAACCACAAATTAAGTGCTTCAAATATAAATTTTACGTAAAACCTATTCCTTATTTTTCAAGATTTTAATCAAATACTCGTAGTTATTTATTTATTTATACATATTAAAATATTACATACATTTTTTGTACTCTTTGCCCAGCTAACAAGGGTACATACCTCGTTCCAAGCTAGGCAATTACATTTTAATACATAATAATTATTTACAAATTAAAAGAAAGAACAGACAAATAAAGTATAAACTTACATACACATATATATCTACATATACATACACACATACATACATATATACATATATACACATACACACACCCATGTGCATACACATATATACATACATTAAATTTACAAAATCTAATTAATGTGTGCGAAACTTCATGATTGCCTTTTGTAGTTTTTTCATTATTTTTTTATTTTTATATTTTATTTTCAACATCCAGTAAGAATCCTCAATCCGCGGCATACATCAACCTCTCTGACTCCCTACGACCAATGTCATGAAAGAGCGAGGTCAACACTTTCCTCAACTTGACAACACTCCCGCTTTTCCACAATTCTTTCAAAAAATTGTGCATTTGCTTACTATATTTTATCTGTTTGAGATGGAAACTGTAAAGTTACGATAAATTAGGTAACATTAATAAAATAAAGCTAAAAATTCAATTATATTCCTTCTAAGCACAGGCCACTATGTGGGATTTTAAAAATAAATAAAGCGATATACTTATAATATGTATGCGATCAAAGTGTACTAAAATGCAAACAAATAAATATTGTGTGTGGTTAATAAGATACTCAATTTTAATAAACTTTATTAATATCGAGCTTACTTTGGACGGACTTTCCGATGGAATACATCATTGTCAAATTATTATTGCAAGCTGTAAAGTCCCTGAGAAGATTTGTCATTGTTGAATAATTGTGGTACAAATATTCGATATTTTCATTGGAGCTACATTCACATCTCCCGTATTGGATCCGCGACAAAACAAAACAAATTAAGCACACCGCGTACGCGAAACCCATTTTATAAAATCTAATTAATGAATGAACTAAATGAACTAAAATTCACTTCATTTTGCGTGCTAATTAATAATTATTGGGTGTTAATTATTAACCAAAAGTATTTTTTTTATTGTCACATTATTTCAGATCGAGGATTTTTTGCGATTTTTTTTGTTACTGATAAACTTTGTCAGTTTAAGACGACCGTAGAGTTTGTGGAAGAAGTTTAGACTGGTAAGATGCACCGAACACAATATAAAATTATTCTCGCGATATTGCTATCAACGTTTTGCGGTCAACTCAACACTCGATTAATTGTTGTTATAATAGACCCGTGAACAAAGGACAGAACTGAAGTAGGTAGGTACTGGAGCGTGACAAAACCAAAGAAAACTTTATAATAAGTTATTCACAAGTTTACATAAGACGTGAGTACCCACACCCCACACCTGCATCCAATTTAAGTGTCAAGAAAATATGCTAAAAAACGAGGAAGGACAGTGCCATGAGAAATTGGATGTAAAAATGTTTTCTTACACGCGGTAAAAATAAGCGCTTTAATTGTATTTCGAAGTTTCTCGAAAACGTATGAAAAAAATAATAAAAATGGTAAAAAAAAATAAAAAACGTCACAAGTTCTTATGAACCAACTAATGATCAGTGTTGTCATGGATATCCGGTTTACGGGAAGCCAATTTTCCTTACAGCAGAGCTCACCGTAGAGAACTTGTGACGTCACTGGCGGAGTAATTTCAAAATGGCTTAGTTTGATAGTCTGTTAAAAATAAAAATAATAGAAAAATACCTCCGAATTTCCTCATGACTTTCTTAATATCATAATTTCAAATTACAGTGGTGCATAATGCACTGCGATCGTACTCAAATGCAGCGTATCTTTTGATACATAGAGGCAAGATGGTCAGTCTCACGCCGCAGATCCAGTTCAGGAAATGTTTCAGGTTGCAACGAAAACCACCTTTAAACAAAATACAAATATTTTTATATATATATCAGGCGCGTGCGGTGAATATTATCAGTAGGGATGCTGACAAAATATATCATCTACTTACTTTTAGTAGGCATGATAGCATATACACATAGGTAAATATCCAATTAAAATCAGCACACCAAATATTAGAAAAAATAGTTTCTCATAGGCTCGTTAATTATATCGAGCAGAATTTATTATTTTCGGTAAGGCAATCGGCATACCGACGTTTTCATTCTACGGAGACAGGAGTGATAAGAGTGCTGTCTGACATTATAACGGCGGTAGACTCTGGTAATCTGGTGTTGTTGGCTCTTTTGGACATGAGTGCTGCATTTGATACTGTAGACCATAACATTTTGCTTGAACGTCTGGAAAAAACTTATGGTATCCGTGATCAGGCATATATGTGGTTCAGTTCATATCTTAATGAAAGAGAATATGCAGCTGTGTTCCAGGGTAATAGCTCACCCAACTTTAAGGTGTCTACTGGAGTACCCCAAGGATCAGTACTCGGACCACTCCTCTATCTCCTGTACACCAAAGATATAGAGAATATTATCAAAGAATGTGAATTGTGGTCTCACTGCTATGCAGATGATACGCAGATTTATTTTTATTGTAAACCGAGCGAGAGAAATGTGCTTGTTGATTTGATTAATGGATGCATTGAGAAAATAGGAAACTGGATGGCTGAAAACAGACTATCACTTAATCCATCTAAAACGGAACAACTATGGATAGCTTCAGCCAGACGACAGAATTTGATTCAGGATACGGCACTACCCGATGTAAGGGGTACCGCTTTACCCACCGTTAAACTACTGGGAATCATCCTTAATCAGAAACAGGTCAGAACCTTTCTCTTGACGCTCAAATTAGTAGAACGATAAGTTCATGCTTTTACCAGCTGAGACAGATTAAATGCATGCGCAAAAATTTGCCAGTTGATGCCGCCCGTCAATTAATAAATGCGTTTGTAGTGTCTAGAGTCGATTATTGTAATGGTATCTACGGAGGTCTACCAATGAATAAAATGACTCGCCTACAGGCTGTATTAAATGCCGCAGCGAGACTTATTTTTGGAACCTCTTAATTCAGTCATATCACTCCACTACTTCGGAAATTGCACTGGCTACGTTTTCCACAGAGGGTGGAATACAAACTCTGTTGGCTTATGTATAAGTCCCTGCACAACTCTGCTCCAGAATATCTAAGGGAACTCGGCATTCCAGATGAACTAGCTGACAAACGTCTTACGCTTAGATCAGCTACATCTACGTCGAAAGGAAAAGTTATTGTACCTCTACGCAAACAGCGCACTAAATTCGGCGAACGTGCATTTGCGGTCGCAGGCCCTTCGGCATGGAATGCTCTCCCAGCAGAAGTCCGAAACTGTGAGAGTGAAGTGATGTTTCGGAAGAAACTTAAAACCCACTTGTTCTCTAAATCATTTGAATAAATTCTTAGCATGTGGTGACAATGTACATTATTTTTCTTAGATTAAAAAGCTAAAATTGAATTTATATAATCACTTTGTAAAGCGCCCCTATTATATTACGAAAATGGCGCTTTATAAGTTATCCATAATTATTATTATTATTATAGCATAAAATCACTCATACTAAAATAATGCTTTATAAGTTTTCTATAAGTACCTAAAACTCAAGATGTTCTTGAATTTTGTCCGAATTTCAATAATACGCTACTGAAATATTTGTGCAATATGTTATTAGGGTAGTTTTTTCTTTGCATCACACGAATCGGATGCATTTATCTCCGAGTCTTGTAGAACACTATGACAACATTATAAACCTTAATTCGCGTGCGTCGAAATCCGGTCATTTGTAGTAGGACTGGACTCAAAGTGAAGAGTTTTATCCAGATTCTAGCGTATCTAACGAATACTATCGAGTCCAAGGTACCTTGATATACAGTACGTTAATATATGACATATGCGTACGTAGGTAGGAACGAGATAATTTTAGGAATAATTCTAGATTTTTTCTCATAATTTTTAATAATAAAATACATGTCAAATATAAATATATAAAGTAATATTCAAGGAATGTGCCGTATCCACAGTATGTATGGGCGCGCCTGATATATATATTGCACGTCGACCCTGACGGAAATCGAGCCCAAGGCTCGGGCATGGTAGACGTAGCATCAGCGTTGCCATATTTTTGTTCAAAATCAGGATTTTCACCAAACGGGACAATCTAAAACATACACCTGTTAATACATATTTAAAACATGCATATCTCTGTGATATCAACGTTACACATGACACAGCCACAGCAATAACTGCAAATATCCCAAACTACGAAAAATGTAGGTATCTTGACGAGACCTTCGCTGTATGCTTTGCTATCACTGTCGAATGACCACAAAAACCCCGTCTGCCGTTCGCCCTGAAAACACCCGCAGGACGCACATGTCCATCCATCTCGATCTTTCGTTATTAACCTAAAAGTCATATCCCTTTCCGAAAAATCGTGACTAGCACTTACACGCGGCGGGACAATCTTTTTTCGTTTTAAAAAGCAGAACGTCCCGCTATTTATTTCCTTTTTCTCTATTTCCTTTTTTAGGAATCTTTTTTTATTTATTTTTTTTTATACGGGAGTTGCTTTATTATTTATCTTGCTTATAATATACAAGGTTTATATTTCAAAAAGTGGATTTTTTTGCAATTAAATATCTTAAAATTTATCTAAACTATTGGGATCAGGAGGGATATATTAATGTGGGCTAATCAGGAACTTCTCAGCATTTGCTCACGTGGAGAGGAAACCACTTAAAACTCTTCAGGAGAAGCCGGCCTATTGGCAGTAGTCAACAGGCCTTCCGGTCCACTAGAGGAGTGTTCGGCATTTTGTTCCCTACTTTGGTTTATTTTACCAATTTCCTGCGCTATATTTATCATGTATGATACTACCTCTCGTGTGAGTTCTTTATTACCTATCACCGATGGGATGTCGCATAGATCTTCACCCAGGCCTCTGCATCGCGCCTCCAGCTGTTGTTTAGGAATCTTACCTTGGAGTAGCTGTCGAGTCGAAAAAACTCATCCGAGATTCTGGTTCTATTTCACACGCGGAACTATATTCTTCATCGGCCTAGACTAAAAAGGTCACAAGACCCGTAAATATCCCGACTTTTATAATTCGTTCTCAAATAGGTTCAGTTGAAATATTTGTCAAATTAAATACGTTGTCTAGAAATTTGAAGAAAGTTTTTTTTCAAAACAATTTCGATAAATTTATGACAATAGTTTGTGCACGAAATTTTAAAATTTCAGAAATTTATTTATAAAACTTTGTTTTTTTAATAAAAGATAAAGGGTTAAAATCGGGTTATCGTCCCGTGGTCAGTGTCGCGGACTCACGTATCAGAGGTTCGAGATTCGACCCCCACTTAACCCTAGCGTGATTCTCATTTTCTAAATAGATTTTTTTTTTTTTAAATCATTAAAAAGTCAGTAAAGGATTTTACTGTCTTTCTTCATTTTCGCGGTTTCGTCCCGAAGCATGGTGGAGTATTTTAAATACGTTATCTGAAACATTGGTGATATTTTTAACCACAAGAAATTCGAAATATTTTTTTATTTTATTATTATTTCTTTAATAATACTCTACATACATAATAGTGTCATGATCGTAGAACAACGACGCATGTGATTTTCTTCAACTTGATATGAGAGCGGTTCAATTTTTTTTTTATACTTTATGTTATAAGTGCAAAACTATAAGTATACCTCGATACTTGGGTTAGTTATATATATATAATGTCCATTAAAAAACCATTAGTAACGAGAAAACGTTCAAAAAGGCTATATAAAAATGGATAGTGGAGCTGGGTAGAAGTTAGATGGATTGCCTCATTTGCCCAAACCAATGTTGATTCAACTGCTCCACAAATGTATAGTTTATGTTAAAATTTTGTTCTCTTATTGTACGTTTTATAATATAAATAATATGAGTATACATAAATTAAATATGAACATAAATACGTAGTGTTTAAAACTGTTTGAACATTTTGTTAATTATCTCTGTACTCGTATATTATGTTATTTGTATATTCTCACATGTAAAAAAAGAAAAATGAAGTATATTGTTAAGTGTCCTCGGCAGGGGTAACCCCAGTGAGGTCACATTATTTTTATTATTAATCATTGTTTATAATGTGAAAAAAATTAAACAACTGATTGTGTACATGTGTACTTTCAAAAAATATTTACCACATCTGTATTGGTTCGTAGACCACTATCTCTCAGTATCCTTTACGAAAAATAATTTAATCGATTACTTTCAGAAAAAAAAGAATATGAAAATATTAAAATTATTCAAATCGAAATTAAACAATAATAATGAAACCCACTCTATTCTGATTTCCCTAATGTATTGATCGATGTTTGTAATGAAATATTACTAAGGTAGGTATCATGAAATATCAATGTTAAGTAGGTATACTCGCATAAATTCACCACTGTAATTAGGCCTCCTGGCCTATCGTAAATGATTTTTTATATAAATATTACACAAAAAAGTATGTATTGTAAATAATTGTCAAACGAACGCGCTCTCCAAACACAAGCATCTTACTCCATTTGAGAGGTAGAAACATTAAATATAAAATAACAATAGATTACAAAAATGACAAGAAAATATGTTAACCTTTTTTTAAATTTAAATTGACAAAATATAATAATCTCGCATTTAGCTACCTGTAAAAAATTGGCATTATAATACCAAAGGCCTATTTCATACGCATCGTACAAATTAATACACAAAGCGTGGTACAATTAGTACCATGGTGCATTGGTTATTACATATTGTTCTTATTCTTTTATATTTATTATTACTGGCTTGATCTGAGTCATAAAACTCGTCTGTCGAATCATCTTCCATCTACTATCAAAGATGTTTCTTATTAGAAACTTTATAAAGGAGTGAAGAAACATCACTATTCTCTTCCTAATCTCTCATCTTTTCCTATCCTTTAATACCATTTTCCTAGACCAGTGGTCGGCAAACTTATTAATCAAAAGAGCCAAATATCAGCAGTACTATTGGGTCTTTAAACTGTTTTTTGTTTTTATTTTCAAATGAGACAAAAATTACGAAGGTAACGGTATTAATATTTTTTCGTGCGACGTCGGATAACTTTTCTGTAATGGTTTCAAAATGCACAGGTATTTTGAATTATCCGAAAAACAAGACGTTTCACGCTCTGTTGGACAAACGGGATGTATGACGTCATCTGTAAACATTCCGTGAATTGGAGATGATAAAGAGCTTTAACTACAATTGTGGCGACCAATTTCAAAACATTTTTTTTTCTGGAAATGTCTACGCGCTTATTGCTTCTTGGTGACTGGTAAACAAGTATCTCGTTTTCAATTTTTCCCTTCGAAATATAAACTAAAGCTTTCCTCGCCCCTTTTGTACTTTTTGGCACATCTGATGATGTTTTTCTCTGCATTTAATGACAGAATTTGCAATATTCTTGCCACGTGTTTGACCTTTCAGTGGCAATAATCCTAAAAGTTCTTCATTAGGTCCCATTGACAAAATAAATTGAAAAGCGAAACTCTGGCTGTGTGAGCCGCACTCACAAAAAATAATAAAAATAATATTTACGCTCTTATGATTTACCCAAATATTTAATTTTGAGGGCCATTTTCAATGAGTTGTAAATAGCTCACTATTAGAAAATGGGAGTGAAGTTGGGGTAGAGTGGGATTTGAACCACGGACCATTGATCCGTGAGTCCGAGATACTAGCCACAGGACCACAGCCCGACTCTTAATATTAATTAAATTTTCCACTATTCATCCCAACTCCATACAATATTGTCGGAATTCACACACAATAATGAGGCACTTAAGGGCACAATTTATGTAAAACGCTGACTCTGCCATTTGTATAAAAGAAATACTAAATTTACTAAGTGGCGCAATTTTAGTGTAAGCTCGCATAAACAATGTAAGTAATAAAGTTGTGCATCAAATAATTAGCGCTGACAATTTCTTAAATATAATAATACGTATTTTAACGTGGGTAATTTATTAGAAATGTTAAATGAATAATTAAGTTCATATAATACGCATATAATCCGAATGAAAACATTATTATAGGTATATATGAAATGACATTTTGTGAATTTAAAGGTCTCTATTTGCATCTAACAAAAGTTTTACGCTAAAAATATTAATGTTATTTCATAAAATAAGGTCCTTATAAAATACTCGTACATTAAATAATAATTTTAAAAATGAAAAAACGCTTTAGAAAATGAGTATTTTTTGTTTCTTAACTATCAAAAATTGAGCAACGGAAATTGACTTTAATTATTTTTTTTTAATTCGTAACATAAATTTTAATGCGATTAGGGTAATGGGAAGCCAAAAAATTCATTTATATAGGCACTTAAATTGATAATTTTGGGGAGGGGAGGGGGGGGTTATTCACTGCACTAAACTGTTTTTTTTAAAACGTTTTCACGAAACGGCTTAATTTGTGAAACTGTTATTGCCTTTTTTTATAAAAAAAACCGAAATGCCCATTTCTATTCCGTATCCACCATTAGGTGTGTATATAAGGTGATAACAATGATGAGATATCAACTATATGAAAAAAAGACATATCCATAATATTTTAATGCATTGCCCTTTGATTTATGAAAATATTATTACGAGCAATTATCTACTTAAAACCAGATAGCAAGTTAAATTTTATTATGATCTAATTAAATAATAATTTGTCAATGTTGCCTCAAAAAGTAAATGGGTGCTTAGATACCTACCTTAAAAATAATAGTTGCCTGTTATCACATTTTTTTTCTTTTATTTTTCAAATATATACGATATTTATAGGAGGCTAACATCTTGGAGTTGTATCGAAATTTCTATTTGTTTTGATACTTATTGCAGGAAATGGTTTACGTTATCTTTATTTATATAACCACATTTATCCTGTATTCTGTGTTCAAAACACAAATAACATCAATGTAGATCAGAAAATAAAAATAAGAATTCGTGTGTTCATAAATAAAAGACTAAACCGGTGGTTTCGGCTCAAAGCTCGCTGTTTCAAACTCTGATCGATCAAAATTGATAGGTACCTACCTAAAAGTGTAATTAAATTGACATTTATTCCTCACATTGATACCATCACTAATAAGGCAATGAAATGTCTTGGATATTTGCAGCGAACTGTAAAGGATTTTAATTCCATCACTACCCTCACAGTGCTATTTACTGCCTTGGTTAGAAGTAATTTAGAATTCAATTCAACAATTTGGTCACCTTATTACAATGTTCATATTTTAAAGTTAGAAAGAGTACAACGTAAATTCCTTAGATTCATCAATTACAAACTTAATATACCCACTGAAAATATTGATTACGATAGTTTATTATATACACTAAATATGTCAACTCTTCGTAAAAGAAGAATTATAAATGATTTATTAAATTTATAGAAAATAGCAAATGGCGTATTGGACGTCCCGAAATTAACTAATGTTATCAACTTAAAAGTACCAGTTCGAAATACTCGGCAGCTAACGTTATTTTTTTAATCTCCGCAGTCACAATTATTATTACAATTCACCAATACCTAGACTACACCGGCTAGGTAACGAGTATGGTGAAGTTGATATATTTCGTCTGTCTTTATATAAATATAGGTTAAGTATTCAAAAGGTTAATAAATATATTAATTTGTATAAAATTTCTTAATATTGTTCTTTGTTTACTTTTTTTTTCTCATGTATCTCTATAATTATGTATAAACTTATATGTATGTATATGTATGTGTGTATGTTTTCATATGTAAATTTATTAAATATTTTTCTATGTACCCTATACCTATGTTGGTACATTTCCTGATTTTTACTTATTATTGTATCTTTTCGCTTTTCTTATGTTATCTTTAATTTTAACTAAATTTACATACTTATGTTTCACTGCTGCACTTGAATGTAATTTCCAATATATGTAAAAGCCCGTAGGGCGTGTAAATTAATAAATAAATAAATAAATAAAATAAATAAATAGTTAATAGTTGTAATATCATTATTTTATTTATTTTTTAGCCTTGTAGGCTTTTACATGTTTTACATATATAAATATATAAACATACATGTATTTTACACAAAAGAAGCAAAAAAATATAAATTAATTAAAAAGAATAAGAAAAAATAAAAACCATTTTTACATATTACAAAAATATATAGAGGTATGCATATATATTTATTTTTCATACATATTATATTGCAGTGGAGAGAACAGAAATGCATTTTTTCTCATCAGTTATATTAAATTAATCTTGAAATGAGAACAAGTTAGAAAATAATAATTAAGAATATAGATATGATTAAATAAATGGTAGACAATTTAAATCAACATAGTATTATTTAGGTATTTAAATTTACAAAATACACTGCCTTTTTAAATTCAAAAGTGTTATGTAAAATATATCTATATCTAAATTTATTGCAACAGAGAGGGAAAAAAATTGAGAACAGAATATGGAAGTCTACTATATCATTGGCGTATTCATTTGCAAACGCATGAATTCTCCTTATTGGCGAGTGTGCACTGCATGTAGTGTGCTGTAGATACATTTACACAGAAGATATTATAAAATCGGGTAACCACCTACACTACATTATGAAATAAAGATACTTTTCAAAATACACTTATAGCAGCACGAACTAAATCTAAAGATAACCCCCCTATAGATTCCGTACCTACCTAGTCTGTCAAACAAGAGCAGAGCTGATTTGAATAAATATAGAAATAATCTTACTTCTTAAATATTATTTAAAATATCTTTTTAACGCTCAGTAAAACCGTGAATCATCAACATTTCATATCGGCTTCCTTGTTGAAGTATATGGTGTCCACAAAGGGCCTCCAGGCATCTCTGTCAGCTTCTATCTCCTGTGCATCCTCCCAAATTACGTGTCCAGAAGTTCTTACATGAACTGCTGACAAACAATCAGCAGCCAGCGGACGTCTAGGACGTCCAGACCATGAATAGATTATGTAGTCATGTGCGATATTGTTTGCTATGGACTAGGTACTCAGTATTTACAATAATATTACTATCCATACCTTGTAAAATCTAAAAACTAATATTCCTTTGCGGTTTCTCAAGTGCTACTCAGAAAGGTGCACAGTGCAGCATGCGAGATTTTTAAACAGCACATAAAGTTGTTTGATAAAAAAATAATTAGGTAGGTACGGTGCGAGCATCCTATGCGATACCAAAAAACTATGAGTTGCTCGTCCTGTGTCTTGGACCAGCAAAGCCTTGAAAAATTTCCAGCTCTATCAGGGGACTGTACTGACCCCGTTTAGAACCTTGAATACTTAATCTGATAGTTGTTGATCGTCGTCTCATTATGTATAGTATGATACATGATATCTAAGTGGTTATTTCGAGTAAATGTCAATCACGGACTTAAATAATACATTCCTTATGTTTAATGCAAAATGACGTTGAAGTAGGTAAGACAAAGATAAGGATCAAAATGGCTAAAACTTTGTTGTGATAAAACAATAAAATCGTACGGTATAAACTATAAACAATAAACCCCGCTAGTATGATCCGTAGGTTAGTACTGTGTAAAGAGGTTTCGCATGATACCATGATAACGAAATAAAATAAAATCCATGAGAAATATCTGGAGAACATGATTAAACCAATAGCAGTAGAGCTTTTCTATAAAAGAAACCTCGTGATTGGATCTATAAGTAAAATGGTAGAAAATTCGCATCGTCAATTCGCATATCAACGACAATAAATCCACAGAAAAAAGAAAAAACATTTTCCTCTCGCCGTCTAGTTCACTAAATCAAATCAAAACCTTTTCAGGATTCGAAATTCTTTATAATTGATTATTTTTTCATCAAAATGACAACTTTATTTACAGCTAAACAACTAATCAATCCATGTAAGTAAATTGTAATAGATTTAGAAATTATTACTCGTCGAATTCGCCGGGGTTAGAATGTAGTTTTAGGTTATGGATTTTCCGCCGTAAGACGACTTGAGTAATTTCATCAGATGAAATTTATACAGAAGTACCCATGTACGCTTAAATTATTTAGATGTAATAGACGAAATAATTGTGCACGATACTTTTATTTATGATATTTTGGTATTCTTATAAAATGAAGCGTCGTTCGCTCCAATGGCATCTTGAAAATACACAATTTTTAATTTTACTTTATACCCAATTTCATATTACCATAGCAATAAATCTTGGGTACATTTTGAAAATAATTGTTTTCTTTTATTAATACTTTACTTATAATAAATCTGTTTTAGCACTTAGATTGGTCTTCAAGCAAGGACCATTCCCATATACTTCCCAGTTATGCTCAAAGATATTTGCACCCAGCACTGGACTATTTACTAGACATTTTGCAGAGAAAAAAGTGTTTGAGAGAAATAAACCTCATTGCAATGTAGGAACTATCGGCCATGTTGATCATGGCAAAACCACTTTGACAGCAGCTATTACTAAAGGTAATTATTTATCAAACCTATCATTATTTCAAATACATTTTGATTGTATAAGAATAACCCTTGATGTGGGTGTAAGCAACATTCAAACATGCGTGAGATTTAAGATTTATTGACTCACATACCTATTACTATTATGGATAACTTACATAGCACCATTTTATTAATAAAATACCTTAAAAACGCTTTACAAAGTTATTCTATGAAACTTCTAGTTCCGGGGCCTCGTCGGGTCCCCCCGACGTTGGCAATCACTGCAGCGAAATCATTTCTGTCCTGCGCTACTTTTAATTACGCAGCCAGGACGTTTGCTAATTGATGTACTCAACGTAGTGATTCCTGGGAAAAGATGACCAGAGTGGTTTCCTGTTGCCTTCTCTGGTGGATTTTCTTGTCGGGGCTACCTTCCCTTAGCTGTTTGGTTCTGGTTTGGAGGCGGATCATACCGTTATGCAGTGGAGTAGTCCTAAATAAAAAAAGTACCAGAGCGCACCACCACCACTTTGTGAAGTGCTGGGGAAATGGGAGAGGGTAGGGGGGGGGGGACACATGTTAAGACTTTTGCCAGTTATCAGCAATAAATACATCTGTTGTTATTTCGAATTGCTTGAAAAGGCTTAAGTAGATATATTTTTGAAAAGTAATATTTATTCCCGACCAGAGCCGGAGCGCCGCTCTGCTCAGATAAAAACGCCGGTACTAGACAAACGCAATGTTGCAACCGACAATCGAAACTTACATAAATTCAACTCATTTTACTGCAATGGCTTATTCATATTCGAACATCTGTAGTAGCCTCAGAGTAATGATTCATAGAACAACAGCATTCCAAATTTTTGTTTTGGAATTTTTGCTTAACAAAAACGTGTAATGGATGGCTTCAGTTTGCGCTTGCAATTCTCGACCTGAGTACCTACGGCCTGTTTATATTGCTGTAAACTTTGGCTAACTCCGTGGTCGATAATCATAGAGTGGTTTTTGTATGTATCGGCGACTATTAACCAGTAACGTGTTATTACACTAAGGTTATAGTCAAATAAGTTTTTCACACACAGAAATGTATTCTTCACGGACACAGAAATTTAAACATATCCTTTTTCTCAAATTTAAACCAACTGTTTTCAGTCTTATCTGATTTGGACTTGGCTCAAAAAAAGGATTATGCAGAAATTGATAATGCACCTGAAGAGCGAGCTCGAGGAATCACAATTAATGTTGCACACGTGGAGTACCAAACAGAGAATAGACATTACGGGCACACGGACTGTCCCGGACATGCAGATTACATAAAGGTAAAGGAACATTTCAAGTTTGTTTACTTTACATGAATCAAAATCATTATCAAACCATTATTTTCATATTGCATAACAGAATTGATTTAATTTGGGAATTTGGAAAATAAAGTTTTATATGAAATGGAAAGAAATAAGGAATTATTAATAATAATAAAAATATTTATTTAGTATTTAAAAAAAAAAATACGTGTTTTTAAATATAAAATACAATGTATACATTAAAAAAAACATATACTTCTTTCCATATTCGTTTTTATTGCATCTATCTAAGTAGGTATACCCGTTCCAAGATTGGCACAAGTCTTATGTGTATGGTGGGGTATCGGTAGGGTATGGCACCCATAGACAATATATGTAGCAAATTATTTCCATTATTAGGGAATGTAAAAATCTAGGTATTTACAGGTTTTAGTGATCAGATTACATACTGTTTAACATTCACCATTTGTTTTTGATTTCCATATCACCAATCAAAGTTTTATATTTAGAAGTATTTACAGGGCTTTCGAACTATCATTTCGAGTCATCAAATTTCCTTAATCTCTGTTTAGATATTAGTTTATTTAGATGAAATCCTGAGAGAGTTAAAGTCCAGTTTTAGTATACATAGGTTAAGACATACTCAAATTAATTTAATTAAATTATAAAAAGTTTATTTCTGCTGTACACACGCAAACCACGAGCCCACTGAGTGAAATCACATGATGGCCCATATCACTCTATGGCAAAAGTCCACATGGTATGATATAATAACACAGGGTGAATCGGATATTTATTTTATTAAAATATATTTTTTATTACGTTAATTTATTTAATGCCAGGCAAACGCAATAACCGATACACCATGAGGCCGACAAATCTCCACTCGATTTCCTTTTGCAGGATTTTTACTTTAGATTTTTTTTTATATCAAATTTCCCATAGCACTAGCAGAAATTCCTCGTTGAAAATCACAGATTGAAAAAATAGCGTATTCTTTTCAATGCTTACATAAGATTTTAAATCATACAAATTGAAATGGAACTTATTTTCATTAATGTTTGTAGCTCTATGATTATTTTTTCTTTCTTTCTAGAACATGATAACAGGCACTGCCCAAATGGATGGAGCCATTTTGGTGGTTGCCGCTACCGACGGAGCAATGCCCCAGACCAGAGAGCATTTGTTGCTCTCGAAGCAGATTGGAATCAACCACATTGTCGTGTTCATCAACAAGGTGGACGCAGCTGACGCAGAGATGGTTGAACTTGTAGAAATGGAAATTAGGGAACTCTTCACAGAAATGGGTTACGATGGAGAGAAAATCCCCGTCATTAAAGGTTATTTTGTCTTGAAAGTTTTTCCTTGATATTCACCAGTAACGTTATATTTAAATATATAGCAACTCCTGTGGTGTATGTTGGAAAAATTGGCATGTGTGCATGAAAATATGTAGAGGAAGTGAGGTCTGTTTGCACAGTGGTGAGCCATTCTATCCTCTCTGCCTACCTCTACAAAGAAACAGCGAGATGGCAAACCAAAAACAAATTTTTGTGTAATGGCTGAGGCAATTGCCTTAAATGCAGGGTTTAGATTTCTTACTGTCCATGCGCTCTGTAGGTGAAAGACGTTCTGTAATCTAGCTCCTATATATCATAATCACTTTTTCATAATTGTAATATACCATAATTGGAGACAAGGAACTAGAATCCCAACCGTCCATACGCTCTGTAGCTACAAGACGTGCTGGGATATTTATTTATTGTACAGCGCCCTTGAGGTGATTTTCACTAAATTGGCGCTATATAAATTATCCAAATATATTTCTAACCCTGGGTATTTGAAATCTACCACTACATATATAATTATTATTGATCTTCTTCGTCTGTTTTTGTTTTAAAAAATTAATACTATGAAACATTACATTTTCTCATTTCTCGTATAAAAATCACTAGCCTATATATTTTTTTAATAGTGGAAAAAAAAATCCCTGTCTGCGGACTCTATGAGTGTGTATGCACTATAATTAATGATATGAATAAAATGTATGTCACAATGAAAATGGTTAAATTTAGCCTATTACATAAAAATTTAAAAATATTTCCTTGTACCCTAAAAATATTTTTTTAAAAAGTAATGGTGGTATATTTACAGGTTCTGCTCTGTGTGCTCTGGAAGGAAAGAATCCTGAAATAGGCACTGAAGCCATATTGAAATTACTAGCTGAAGTTGATAGCTTTATTCCCACTCCAATCCGAGATCTGGACAAGCCCTTCCTACTTCCCGTGGAGAGTGTTTACTCTATCCCTGGACGGGGAACTGTCGTTACCGGGAGATTGGAAAGAGGTACATATATTCATCATGCTCTGATATATTGAATAACAGTTTGGACATTCTCTATGTCGTTAGTCACTGGTGGGAAATATATTACACACACCATTAATTTAAATATTATTTTTATTTTGCAGGAGTCTTGAAGAAGGGCACTGAATGTGAATTTGTCGGCTACAACAAGGTATTCAAGTCCACCGTCACCGGTGTGGAGATGTTTCATCAGATTTTGGATGAGGCTCAGGCGGGAGACCAACTGGGTGCCCTGGTCCGAGGAATCAAGAGAGAAGACATCAAACGTGGAATGGTCATGGCTAAACCCAAAACTGTACATGCGGAAGACAATATTGAAGCCCAGGTGTACATCCTAAGTAAAGAAGAGGGCGGTCGCTCCAAACCATTTACTTCCTTCTTCCAATTGCAAATGTTCTCCAAGACTTGGGATTGCTCAGCCCAAGTTAATATTCCCGACAAGGAGATGGTCATGCCCGGAGAAGATTCCAAGTAAATAACATTATTTTACTCTATGTATTTACCTGCTGCTTCAAGCATTATTATCTACTTCAGGGTTTTTTAAGCAAGGTAAAAGTAAAAAGTAACAGATGAAAAACGTATTATCAGATCCTAAGAAATCTCATCTTAACTTTTGTATTGCTCGACTGCTACCGCTCCAAATAAGGGAATTGCTGGTCCTGGCCGGCTATTTTTCTTTTAAAGATTTTACATATATTAATTCTCAATATATATGTACACAATAGCAAAAAATCCAATAGAAAGAATAACTTTTTGGCATGCATATAAAACATGTTTAATTTCATATTTCAGTAATTCTTTTATAAAATAATTGTAAAATCAAAAGAGGCAGGCCTGTTATTCACGGGCATTTTTTTTATTAATTCTCCCTGTCACTGTTTTGGATTTTACAAGATGAAACATGCTTAGAATCCAAAATG
This sequence comes from Micrasema longulum, assembly GCF_059751315.1. Classification (NCBI taxonomy): domain Eukaryota; kingdom Metazoa; phylum Arthropoda; class Insecta; order Trichoptera; family Brachycentridae; genus Micrasema; species Micrasema longulum. The sequence goes on along the minus strand of NW_028277593.1, from coordinate 274,983 downwards.
CTTAAATAATAACGCTTCGACCTCCATATCCCCTTATTTTCAGAATTATCTTTACTTTCAATAAAATCTTTAATAAATAAATAAATAAATCCCTCGAGGTCATCTGTATTTAAAAATATTGATATTATTTTCTAGATTACTCTTAAAGCTGTTGAAACCGATGGTCATGGAACAGGGACAGAGGTTCACACTGAGAAATGGAGCTATCACACTGGGTACCGGAGTAGTCACTAAAATTCTACCAAAGTTGTCAGAACAGGATCGCATTGGCCTCTCATTAGGAAAGAAGGGCCGAGAAAAGGCTGCTCGGCAGTAAACTTATTTTTAAATACTTGTATATGAATTATATTGTAAGAATAGTTTATTAGTTGTATCATGCATTTCTTTATAGTTATCAACTTTGAAGTTTATTTATCCAAAAATGCCCCGACTTAATTCTAAACAAGTGAAGAATGTACTTGGATTTTCTAACTTCTTAAAATAAAAAGTAAACAATCCTTCTTCACTATGAATAATTGCTGCCACTTTCTAAAACATATAATTGTATAATATGCTAAGTCAGAGTATTACTGTTTAAATGCACTTTTCAATGTAAAGTAGAAGTAAATTGTGTATTTTTTATTCAATTCAATTGTAACATTTTACCATGGACAGCATTATGAAAAATTAAAATAGTTTTTTTCGTTATTCTGTTTTTTATTATCACAATCCTCCTACAAAAAAAGTAATGTGAAAACAATCAATTTGCTTTTTCAGGAAGGTTTTAAATTACCTTTATTTACTTAATATGCCATTTGATATATTTCCTGGGCCACGAGCGAGATATCTCGCAAAAGCTGTTGCATCGTACCAGCTCATGAGCAAAATATCTCGCGCTTACTTTGTGGTGTAAAAAACAAAGTACTGTAAAAGATTACCAACTCCAGTACAGTTTTTACTTGGAGTATAATCTTTTGAGGATATACAAGTAACCCTCCTATATAATCATGGTCTTTAACAACACAGATTCGCTCTAGCACTATTGAAATTTTTCAGCAAACCTCCTACAACACAGCTTTTCATAGCATGGTTGTGTATGTGATGTATGTACATCATCAGAAAATGAAATTGTTGGTGTATGCCTATTCTAATATTAGAGCATGAAATCGATCAGAGGCGACGGTTTTGACGATATGAGCATTCAGGCCATTCAAGATTTTTATTTATGGAAGATGAAACTGGCAAGGCAGATTTGCCAGAAGTTGATTCGGGCATTCCAATTGATTTCGAGAAGAACTGCGATAAAAATTATGAAATCATAGAATTGACTTTAAAGAAATTACAGGAAGGCCAAGACTAGCAAAAAATCTAGAACCTTCTAAAAACAATGCAGACCCATCCGCTGAAAGAAGCCGAAAAAGAGAGTTGGAAAATTGTCTCTATCCATAATAGAAAATCTTATAAGGAACAGTAAGCGAACTAAAATCATAACTATTTCAAGATGGCAGAAAGCTCAAATGATGAAAAAGTTTCAGGGAGTGGAGATAATACATATTATCATTCAACCGGAAAATGATTTAGTTTAGTTGTATTGAGCAGTGATGAGGAAAACAATCATCAAATCAAGATTTAATAAGTTATTTTTTACTGTTCACATGTTTTTTTTTAATTTGGAGCATAATCCCCCTTTTAGTACATGCTCTGAGTCTCTTATACCACGGTTTTGGAAAAGAACCCTACACATTACAGTTCTTATTATTTTTTCCACTATTTCACATGTGGACTTTGAATATTTTGAATTGAATGTATTTCAGTGTCCTCACAATTTGAACTAAGATCAATGTCTTTTTCAAATGGCCAAAATATACAATTTTACCGATTTAACTTATTTCACATTAAAAATAAGTGACCATTATGTTATTAGGGGCTACATTATGTATTTATTATTACAAAACTAATTTTGATATTCTACAATATTAACACACAGAACCCCGTAAAAAAGTGGTGCATGATTTTAACTGTTGCATCAACCTAACCATTTTATTTTCTACTGACCAGCAAAAAGCGAGGTTACTTTGATTCTAGAGTAAAGTGTGGTACCACGGATTTTTCTATTATGGTCAAAGGTACATACAGCACCCAGACGCCAAGGAAGGCAATATATTTATATTTTGAAATAAAAGACGCAGAATTAAATTTAATGACATTTTATTAAATTTTCTCATTCCAATACAAATTTTACATCAGACTTATTTACTATGTTAACCTAAAATTTCATGCTGAACAGACCACAAATGTAGCAATTAATTACTATGTAGTCAATTTTTTGACATGCGGTTAGGAATTACCGTTTATGAGCTGTTCAGCATGGCCCATCGTATGTAGGAAAATACAAACATTCTTGCCAGTATTAAAATACTCGTTACTAATTCACCTCACAAAAATATTAGTCGAAATAATATATGTATATCGAAAAACAAATAAGAAAATGTAATACATTCATTATTCGGCAAAATTATTACATAAGGATAATAATATCAAATTAACACGAAGTAATAAACAAGAGATCATTTAAAGATGATGGCATTATTACAAACATTGGGAGAAATTAATGAGAGCAAGAAGATTTCACTACAATATAACTGAATACCATCGTAACAAAATGCCTCAAAACAATAACAAACTAAACAGAAGTGTAAAACAAAAAAATAAAAGGTGGACAAACAATTTTTCAAATTCAGAGCTTGCGGTGAAGAATTTAAAGTAAGTCGGCAGTCTTGAATTTTGCTGACATACAAAATGAGAATTAAAATCAATTTGGGGACAACATTTGGGTCTGGAATCTTTACAGGTCTTCATCTTCCTCCGGGAGAGCAGTTTCTTGGGCTTCCTTGAGGTCCCTTTCCAACTGTTTCTGCCAAGACGGATCCATCTGTACCTCGGGAGGTACGAGAGCCGGAGTGGCCACAAACTCCAGGTTAGGATCACCGATCAGCTTCCTTGCCAGCCACAGGAAAGGTTTTTCAAAGTTGTAGTTAGATTTAGCGGAGATATCATAATACTGGAATAGAAATTTTTAAATATTCAATTTTTTATTCAACACAAAAGATCATTTTAGAATATAAGTTTTATGACAAAGATTGTTGCTATAAAAAAAAAATTTGTATAGTTTGATTCCAAACCCCTCTATAGTAAAAAAATTATTAAAAAATAACATGGAACTTAACATCGATAAATGCAAAATTATTTCATACCATAAATGTAAACATCCTTTTATTTTTGATTATAAACTTAATGGCCAAGTTCTTTCGATTGTCACCTCTATAAGAGATCTTGGAGTGATCCTAGATAATAAACTAACTTTTCTGGAACACTTTGATAATATAGTAAACAGATCCTTAAAAATTTTAGGCTTTATTAATAGAACTACGTCTGATTTCCAAAGTATGCTTACACTTAAAACACTTTATTGCTCTTTAGTTCGCCCTATTCTTGAATATGCATCTGTAATCTGGTCCCCTCATTATGCTGTTCATATCAAGTTGAATCAGTTCAACATCGTTTTATAAGAAAAATTGCATGGAAGATGGGATTGGAAAGAGGAGACTATTCATATTCTGATATGGAGAGGTTTTTAAGCATATCAAGTCTTGAAAAACGCAGATGCATTGCAGATATAATCTGCATGTATAAAATTATGAACTGTCTCATTGATGCCCCTGAAATTTTGCAAAAGATTCTTTTTAACGTTCCCACCCGTAGACTAAGAAATAATGAAATGCTTTTCCTCGGTCACTACAGGACCAATTATGGTGCACAGTCGCCTTTGCCCAGAATGATCAGGCGGGTGAACGATCATCAAGATCTTGATTATTATGGTGTAAGGATGTCTTTCTTTACAAATCAGCTAAAGAATCTGTATAGTTAGCCTATGCTTTTTACTTAATCTAAAAAATCTATCATCTGTCTTTGCTGCTTATTTCTGTTCCTTATATTTTTTTATTCCTTTGTAAAAATTTCTTTTAATTGTAATGTTTATAATGGACTTTGTCCGTAAATAAATAAATAAATAAATAAATAAATAAATAAAATTACATTTGAATGTAATTTTACAGAGAAAAAACAATACTTTCAATTTATCTCAGTAATTAGTTAAACTCGAGACATTAAACATTATTAGGACTTACGATGTGTAACGAACAGATTTAATTTTGATTTTAAAATAATTTCAGCTTATAATTATTATCTTGTTTGGGTCAAATGGTCAGCACGTTTGCCTACCGTGCAGGGTTTTCCCGACACGGTCAATATGAAATATTTATTTTTAAATGCACTGCAATATTTCATAGTCCCTGGACCGACACCTGAAGCGTAAGACTGATCATCTGACCTTTATGGAACAAAAATTATCAAGATGGGCTGCGGTTGGTGTATAATTGTTTTATTTTTAATACATTTTTTTATGTCATAATTTAGAAGACACATTTTGTAAAAATATTGACAGTGTTTTAATCTCAGAGTAATAATTTGCTGGAGAAGCCTTAAAGGGCTGAGCCAAAGCTCTATTGCAGAGAACAAAAGCGTTCCAAATTTTTGGTTAGGTTTTTTTGTCCGTATGACCGACTCTATTAGCCAGAGGCGTAATTTACTTGAAGGTTTTAAATAATGGCACTATTTTTGAGAAATTTAAATCACTATATTTTTAGTAATCTCGTGGGACACCACCGGTTTGTCCCAAATAAGCTCAAATAATGTCAGTAGCAAATCCCTTAATAAAATAATATTCATTTTGTAATTTCTTATGATCCGACGTAATGTTGCTTCTACCGTTTTCTGAAATATCAATGCAAGCAACATATTTATTTTGTTTAAATAATGAAGCATTTTGATTAAGAATGTGTTTTAAAATGTTTTTTGTGATTTCTAGATTTTATCAAAAATCCATTGTGGAGAGGTTTAGAAGCAAACGACTATATTAATCAGAAGTAAAAAAAATCTTTTTTTTAATTATCAATATCGTAATATAATTTACAAAAAAGAGCTTATGGAAGTCCTACAATATAAGACAAATTAATATTTAGTCTTGACAGTGTACAACATGTCAGGTCAAAAACTTCTAACATTTGATTATGAAACAAAAATGATGTCACATAAGCTTACATTTTTAGAGATGAGTAACAGTAAAAACACACGTTAAATTATATTATTATAAGGAGTTGATAACAGTTTGAACAAAATTTAATGACTCAAACTACAATTTTTGAAAAAGGTGGACGATTTTTCTATTGCAAAATTATTTAACTACAATATTACTGCACATGTATAACAAAGTAAAGCGTCCGTGATGTGATTTTTCATAAATATGGCGATATATGAATTACCCAATAAGGTCTTTACACAAATCAGAATTAATATTAAAATGTATTAATACATTTAGAGCAGATTTCTTTTATTCTAATGATTACATAACTATCAATGCACAAAAAACCTAGTTTTCAATCATAATTATAATTATTAAAAAAAGGACATAAAACTGCCCATTGCTAGCATCATGTCACATTCATATCATATGTCATCCCCACCGAAAACGCTTCTAATAAATCTTCCGTGCAACTCATGCGAAGTATAGCGTGGGTAATGTCATTTGTGTCGTTCGTCGGCTTGATGCATATTTTAAACCTTTGTTGAAAATTTATCTGATGTTCGACAGAAAAAATAATAGTGCCATTTGTTTTTTTGGCTTATTTTCAAAATAAAATAAAAATGTGAAAATACCGTTATGAAATTATTCTAAATGGAAAGCCAAAAATATTTATCAAACATCAAACAATAATGGCTATCACTAGCTTCATAATGCAAATCAGATAAAAAAAATAACGGGCAACTTGAAGCCGCTGGCTAAGGAAAGAAGTTTTACTATGAAAAATTTAGGTGAAAAGATTAAACGTTAATTTACTAATGCTAAGCATTTATGATGCAAGTTAGAGGTAAGATGTTCATCTAAATATTAGACGAGGCAATTTAACAAGACGAGTAGGAAACGCACCTGTAAGTTCTTCTTCCTATGGAACACTATGGCTTTGGCTTTTACTTTTCTGTCTTTGATATCAACTTTGTTTCCACACAAAACAATTGGAATGTTTTCGCAAACTCTGACAAGATCCCTGTGCCAGTTGGGTACATTCTTATACGTCACTCTTGATGTAACGTCGAACATGAGGATAGCGCAATGTCCTTGGATGTAGTAGCCATCTCGTAAACCACCGAACTTCTCTTGGCCCGCAGTGTCCCACACGTTGAATCTGATGGGACCCCTGTTGGTGTGGAACACCAAGGGATGCACTTCCACTCCGAGGGTCGCTACATACTTCTTCTCGAACTCTCCGGTAAGATGTCTCTTAACGAAAGTAGTTTTACCGGTGCCTCCATCACCAACGAGCACGCACTTGAAGTTGGGCATATCAGGTTCAGCCATCGCGAATCGGTTTTTTTAAGCTTCTGTAAAATAATGAAAAAAATGACAAATTATTTTCAAGGACTTTTCTAGAACAATGACTAATCACAACACTATTTTGAAAGATACACTTGACAGCGACATAACGAAATATCAAAAAAAAGGTCACAATCACACGAATTCTTTTGAAGTTTTAACGGCAAATCTAGGTAATATCAAGCGATTGAATTTTTATTGAAATGGCGCTCTAAATGCGTCTCATAGGAATTTCGTACGAAAGTGCCGTATATAAACGTAAATAACGAAGTAAATACACAACATAGGACGAAAATAAATAAGATGTTTTGAAGAATGATATAAACATTTAAAAAGACCTTTATAAAACCGCGTAAACACTGGAGATTGGAGCGAAAATAGGCGATTTTATACAGAGCTCCTAATAGTCGTTACGGTTCACAATGGCGTTTCCCTTGATAGGACGGTTAACGGACACGGACTATGCCAGAGTGTCAAAATAGTGCTTGTATTAATAAAAAAAATTATTCATATTAAATATTTGGTAGAAAGACAAAAAAACTAGGTGTAAATTGTAAAATATAATTTTAAAAGCTATATTTTAAATTATTCCAATTATTTTAATAAAAATTTAAAATTAAGTTCTTTTCAAAGTTTTCTTCGTTACCGACGGGGTTTGACGTCACTCGGGCATGCGCAGCGCCATCTGCACCACTGCAGAGTAGTCAAAGTCCGAAGAAGCCTATCGATTTTTGCGAGCGTAGTGGCCGTGTACTTAGTTTAGTGCCGTTCGATGGAAAATCTTGTGAATGGGATTGTGTTATAAAGAAAAACGTTTTCGCGGTGTGTGATCTTAATCGGTAAAAGATGACGAAGGATAGATTAGACGCGCTGCGCGCGGTAAGTCCTCTGCTCCATGTATAGGAAATGTCACTTCATTCTTCATTACCCCTGAATGAAAGTAGTTTTAATCAATGACATGTATTGATATAAAGGCATTATTGTTCACAAGATAATACGCTCAAATCTACGGGTCATTTCGTGTTGACGTTAATATATTTTTCTTCATTTTCATTACTCAACTTGCAGGTTAAGTCTATGTTCGGTCGTTGTACAATTTCAAAAGCTAATTTCATAATTTTATACGTATAAATCGTTTACGCCCCACCCCTTTCCCGTAGTTTGGTATTATTATACTAAAATAACATTGTCTTAATCTGGTTTCAACTAAATCAAGAGCCCATTGCCAAAATTGGTTTCATATGCGACAAAAAATAATGCATACTCCCATACACCATGTCATAGTGGTCGATGACAAGAGAATGACAGCCAGAGTAATTTGGTGAAAATACATTGCGAAATTCTTATTTTTTTCTCATACCAAAAAAAGATATTCATGATTATAATGCAATATAAAGTATTCGTTTTATGCCATTTTTATCATTTAATTCCTGCAACAATTTTTCGATAAATATTACAAACATTACAATGGTAAAGCTTTGTTATTATGAAGGCATCTGACAAATAAATACCTGTCCTATAGTGAGTCATGTAAAATATATTCAGCAGCTGTCAGTTGCCGGAAACTCTTGTGCGCGCAATATGCTGTTGCATTTTTCCGAACAGATCTTTAAAGTGTAAAATATTTCTACCTTTTTAAATTCAATTAAACTCTATTGACTTATAATCAAAATCTTACATATTTTCAATAATAATACTGGCTTATTAAAAAAATATATGCGGCTACCCGCATAAGTACTGTCAGAGATACTTAAATCCGTCAATGAAATTCATTTCATTATGTAGTAACATTTTTAAATGTTTTATTACTTTTTCTGTTATTCCTGCGTAATCTGTAATGTTACTAATAAAACTTGGCTTACAACATAATATTTAGTTAGTAGCGGTAGGCAGAGAGGATAGAACGCTATATCACTCGGTCTTTGCATACAGACCTCGTTTCCTCTACATTTATGCGTCTTATCATGCACGCACGCCGATTATTCCAACTTTTGACATGTCCGTCTTCAAGTATTTGTTGAATTTAGTCATGCCATGTCTTTCTCGGTCTCCCTCGTTTTATGCATCCATCAACATTCGCATCGTAAATCCTTTTCGCCGTCCATTCGCTCTACATGTCCAAACCAACGCAGCGCTCCTTTCTTAAATTTGTCGATAATGCTTGTCTCAGCCTCACATAGTGCACGATTTTTACCACACAATCGCCCGAGAGATCGCATTTCGACGGTATTCTCCATACTTTTATCCTTTTTTTTTTAAATTCCATATCTCACTCATATTCATTCGGTTTAGCACCAAGACTCCATTGTGAACTGCTAATTTTGCCTCCTGCGACAAACATTTATTTGAAAAGGTTGCCATAATAGGCCTTAATATACCTCAGTATTTATTATTTCTCGAGTATTCTTCTCTCCCGCGTTTTTTTTCATCTCCGTGCTCTCGCAAAATATATATTTCAACTTGAGCAAGACCTTTATCTTATATTGTTAAATGTTATTATTTTTAACTGTAACAGCCACTGACGTATAATAACTGTATTAACTTCACAAAAGTCAACAGTAAAAGTACTCCACATACCCGATAAAACCGTTTCAAAGACCGTGGGTCTTCCTATCGGTTTCGCTCATACAAAAGCAATGTTTTTTGTCAATAAACGAGTTACTCTTTAAAAAAATTGGATTTTTTCAATTTCATTAGTCGCGATTTTTATTGAATATAACTCTACTACTTTCACTGCCCCTTTCACTGTGAGTTTGGCAAATTATATGAATGGCGTTTCTCGGATATTTGCATTCTTCCTCATGACCATATTGTAAACACGTATGGTAGCAATTTTTTTGTTTACTTGTATCAAATTTAGTTACAAAAGTATATGTCAATTATATATAAGTGTTTTTGTAAATTCAATAAGATCGATTTATATTGACTACATCAATTAAATCAAGTCACATCGAAAGGATTGTTAGTGGGTACTACGTTTGACAATTTTAGCACCGAAAGTCAGCAGATGGAAGAGTGATGAAACACGGCAGTTTAAATACTACTACCATCACGCCATTTCCCCGTAGGGGTAGGCAGAGACAATAGACCGTTACACACGTCTATCCTGGCATATATTCCTAGCTTCTTCCACATTCAATTTCGTTGATAAATTTCGTAAATACACAGTGTTTAAAACTGTTTTAATAATAATAATAAATTTCGACAATTTTTATCGTGCCGTTTTCGTACGTAATCACTTCAAGGGCGCTGTGAATTATACTTAAATAATTATTTTTTTAACATAAAGTCTACCTACAGGCTAACTCTTAATTACTATTTACTAACAGACAACTTTTACAAATCATTTAATACACATAATATGATACTTCTCAAAATCACATCTAAAAAGTAGCAATTTTTAAGTCAGAAAACGATTTCGCCAATAAATCTCTTTGTAGGTATATTAATTTTTCTTAGTTTGTCAAGTTTTTGGCCTTTAGGTGCAATATGAAAAAAATTGTTAATGATCCTTAAGACAAAAATAATTTTATTTACTCTACTTTCATATAATTTTGAATTCTCTATCCTTACCTCTGTTTTGTATAAATACATTGAACTCCTTAATAAAGATACCAATCTCGAAGACGTCGCGAAAGCGATGAAACCGGTCCTGGATATTCCAAATTTGTGGATTAAAGTATCACTAGTGTTTTATTTATATAATAAATTACAATGAACTTCCATCAAGAATTTTCACTTACAAACTTAAATGTTTTTATAAATACTTCAGTAAATACACAGAGAAAAACAAACAGCGTCATTTACAATGGTAATTTATTATTGAATAGTAACACTAAAATATTTTATTTTGTGGATTAAAGTCTTGACATGGAGTCGTATTTCAGCTCTCTTGAACATATTTCAAAATTACACTTTCGTCTGGCTAGCGATTTATTTCTGTGTAATTCGTTTTCATACATACGAACAAAAAAACAAGGACTGGATTCAACTCCCTGGGGAGCTGTGAACATTAACATATTATAACAGAGATAAAGAACATTTTAGAGAAGGTAATATAGAAGTCAGGGCATCTACAGGGCTTACGACCTGTCATTAGCTGGTTTAAGTGGCCACTTTACACATTGTGTAACATTCACCATTCTGCCCATATTTGAACATATATGTTCCTTCAATTTTTTCATCTGTTGATGTTTGTGAAGGTAAAGAGCTAAAACCTTTATTTATGCGGGTGAGATTCATCTAATTGAATTATTTCACCTACATACTTGGCAACGCCTGAAATTTTAAATTTTTTTCAATGGCTGATGGTTTTTTTGTTTGTAAAAATATTAATATTTATCTTTTTCCGGATTGCTGTTTACAAACACCAGTTTTAATAATGTTATTTATTTAAAATGATGTAATTATCAAAAAGAATGTGCCCAATTCAATAATGCTCCTTATCTAAAGTTTTAAAATATGTATTTTATAATCAAAGTTTGTACATACCTGTTAACATTGTCACCTGATTTCATTTATCTTGATAGCCGGAAAACTGCACACATCCAGACGTACTATACATCAATATGTACACATGTTTATCTACACCACACTCACCTTCATGGTTATATTGAAATATTTACACAGCGCAGACATTTACCGCCTAATTTGTATACCCGACATTTGCATATTTAATCATTTATATAAATAAAGCACTAAGTACCGAAAAAACTATTTTAAAACTGAACACCTACCTGCAGAGTTGTTACAAATACTATTATTAATAAATTATAATACCCAGGGTGCATATTATTCCCACTAGAGCGATCTGAAATAGTCTAAGTGCTATATGACACAACGCTTACAAAATAATAAACTATGCAATAAGTATTAACGCGACAAACTTCACATTCCATCCGAAAGGATTGACATATACGCATTCAATTAAATTCTTAAAATTCAGAATAAAGAAACATTTATATTTCTGTGCATTTTAATTTTCTCGCTTTTCTCACTACTTTCAGATTTTATTGTATTTTTGTTTTCTTAGTTTGACACTTAGTGCCTTATTTAAATTAAGTTCCATATTGTCGGGTTTCTGGTCCAAGTTGGTAACTACAAATATTTCAAAAGTGAGATTGATCCATAACTGGCATCAGATAATCTTTGTTGAAAAAGTAAATAAAAGTACGTCTGATTTTATAAATACAACAAAAATGTTTCATACTATTCTGCTTGTGGTTTTATTTAAATTGTTGGTTTGGGGTGAGGTTTTAATTTTAATAGTGCAATATGTCACAATTAGTGAAATTTCCGTTACCAAATTGGACCAGAAACCCGACAAGATGTCGCATTCAGTGACAAGTTCTTTTGAAGCTATGAGTTATGTATTATGATCCTTACAAAAATGTCTTAAGCCGATTAAAATAGTATAAGTAAAAATAGGAAATACAAGCCCATGCCAACAACACAGCTGTTATCTCTTCTTCTTCTTCACGTGTCATGTCGGGTCCCCCCGACGTTGACGATCACTTTGGAGAAGGCTTCCCTATTCTGAGCAGTGCGAAACAGCTCCTCCACAATTCTAATCCTGGTCCATGCTCGGATGTTTCGAAGCCAGGAAAGCGGTTTTCTCCCACCCCTCTACTTCCCTCGATCTTCCCCTTCATGACAAGCTTAAGTATGGCATATTTATCACCTCTCAACACACGGCCAAAATATGAAATCTTACGGAGCTTAACAGTGGTGAATAGTATTGGCTCTACGTAATACTTCATCGTTGGTTATCATTTCAGTCCAAGATATTCTTAACATTCTACGGTGGATCCACATTTAAAATGCTTCGAGGCGTTATTATTATTGTTATCTCTGGTGCTCTTTAAATCCGCAATATGGAAAAATAAATATATGGCCATTTAGAGTAAGATGAGAATTTAAGAAGCATGCTTAAGACCAATAATGACATGGCGTGATGGTTTGTTGTTGTCGAAGTAAAAATATAGGGCGTTTTATTGAAACTTTTATTTTCAATTGAATAGAACCTTACTAATAATATTTATTTAAACAAATTTTTACATGAATTAGGAAAATAATAAAGAAAAAACATTATATTATATTGGTTTCAAAAACCTTTTAAATGTATTTCTTGGCACGAGATTTCCCAATGAGGAATACATTATAACGAAATCGTTAAGTAAATAATAATAATTTACAGTATTGTAATGAACTTGGGTCGTGGGCCCGGAAGCAGAGTATAATGCTTTGGCAGAAAACATCTTGTCTGCACCATGCGAAAGAACTACTGAGTGGTACTTGCAAACGTTTGCTTTTGACCGTACGAAACTTAGCCGAAACCAAGTAAGGTTCTAGAGAGCCCTCACAGGGCACTACAGATTGAATAAATGCCTTGCTAGAAGGAATTTCTCTAAAACTTGCAGTGCAGATGATAAAACATCTTAACACGTATTATGTTAATGTGATGCTTTATATCACAAGGAAGGCGCATCCTCGGGGGACCACTGGTTAAACTTGAAGATGTGAGAGCACTCGCCCTTACCTAATAATCCGATACTTTATGGACTTAGGAAGGAGATAGCAATATAGCAAGATAGCAATAGACATGAAAGCTCTCACCTTCCATTCATAAAAGTAGCCCGGCTCTGCAAATGCCTATTTATTTATAAAATTGCCTAATTCATTTACGAGGACCTGTCGCAATATATAAACACACAGGTCTCAGTGACGTCAGGAGCTTCGTTGGAACTGACCCCCTTTTCCAAGAAAAGAATAGTATTTTTATACTTTTTGCCGGAAATCGTAAATTTATTTGTTCGTATTACCCGTTCAGCATCATCTTGGAACAAAATGGTATTTATCGTCTTATTTGTAGGTGTTAATTAAATTAAGGACTGTACCTGCTCAGTATACGACAGGCGTATAAGCACAATACGTTATTTACAAGAGCCATATATTTACCATGTCAGTTTTCCTACATTCCACACATTGGGGATCTGCGAAATGCAAGAAGATCTATCGCAAAGAACTCTAAGTCATGTGAAGAATTCACAAATCTAGACTTCCAAAGTGATTTTTCTTAAAACGATTTGACAAATAATGTATTATTGTGACCCGGAAGAAATTTATTTATTTATATATACGCCCAATGGGCCATTTTTATGGACACATTTATACATAGAAAATTATTATTAAAAAAATAGAAAGACTCAATGGTATGTAGTAGACTTTGTGGGAGTAGAAGCGGGAGAGAGGTGTTTATAATTGAATTTGATTCAGTGATCGTTTGAATGAAGACACTTGTTATCAATGAAATCAAGACTGATATGTTTGTTGACAGACCTAAGGATTCTGGGCATAGGGGAATGAAAACCATAGTTAGTTCTATGGTTATCGGTATGAAAGAGTTAGTTTTGTCTGAGAAATCACGGAAATACGTCATTTGACAGAGATGGTACATTATTTGCTGCGTTCAGTATCTTGGAAATACTACATAAGGTTCATTTCCGCTCTACGGTTCTCTAGTGGTTACAGAAACTTCTCTATTTCATGAAAGAAATGACTGTTTTTACTTATATTTACTCTTATACTCGTATACTATATAAAACGTTTACCACAAAACATAAGAGAGTTGCTTAGATGAAACGACAACGAAATTCATATAGTGGCGGTTTCAAAAAAGTTTGTACACGGATACAGAATTTCACCTCAGTAAATACCTCACTAAAAGTAAGGAAATAGAGGTAACGACACGTGGTCAAAAAATAAATAAGTAATAATGTTGACAAAATAAAGACATTCCTTTACGAAACACTGCGCCATTCCGATTCGCTTGTTAAATAATTCATGACCATCTTGAACTAATGCAACTTGCAAAAATGATGTTCTTAGCTTCAAATTGTCGGTCTGTTTCGGAATGTATTTTCTGACTTTTCCCCAAAGTTCCGAAGTGTATCTGGCACGACATTAGCAATGATTTATTGCAAATTATGACGTCTGGGTAAACCAAGTAGGAGAACAAGCTCCCTGTAGTTGAATATTTACAAATTCAACGCGATAAAGCAATAACGAAGTAGGAATTTCCACTTTCATTGAAATCTTGTGACAGAATAAATTATTTTTTTCCTGTTCATTCGTTAAACCTATTACAACTTGTTGTTTATTATTTAAAAATAGATTAATTAAAATAATCAAACACTATTACCCGTATATTGTACGCGTTAAAAGTTAATTTCTTTTCGACCACTGACAGCTTAAAAATCGTGCTACTCGAACAATTATTATTTGACTATATTTTACGTTTTCACCTTCGATGCAATTATTAGACTAAAAAATAACATCGACAGAATGAGCTATTATTAATATTTATAATACACTAATTTAGATAAAAAATATATAAATGTAGATAGTTACTAAAAAATTCATTCTTGAGACAGTCATAAAAGTGCATGTACAAACTTTTTTGAAACATGGAATATGTAAATATTACAAAAAACTGTAAAAGAGTTAATAAATAGATTCATAAATAAATATTAACGAACTTGTGAAACGAAGGCTGTCATTCTAACTACTCTGGAAAAATATTTATGTCAATTATTAAATAAATATTTTTTGTTAATTTATTCGCTTTTGTGATCCTTAATTTTTTAAACTAAATTACTTTGGAAGTTCTTGATGCGTCCTTTGGATTTTTTTTCATATTCAAGGTAATAAGAGTTCAAATGTGTTCAGTGGTTCAAATGCCAAATGTATCACGTACGAACATTTCATCAGAAATTAAAAAAAAAAATTGTTTCAAAAGAATTGCTTGAATCTATTACATTCTGATATTTTAAGG
Source organism: Micrasema longulum (assembly GCF_059751315.1). Lineage (NCBI taxonomy): Eukaryota > Metazoa > Arthropoda > Insecta > Trichoptera > Brachycentridae > Micrasema > Micrasema longulum. Next base: position 259,681 of record NW_028277593.1, on the reverse strand, counting down.
ACGATTTTATTATTTTTAGAAATTTAAATTTTCCTCTCCCAAACAATTATTTTTTCTGACGAAAGACCTTTTTCCCGCCCATGGAGGTTATAGTCTATTGTTTGTAAACAATTTCCATAGATAACGCAATCGTTTTCTAATATATAATAATTTTCAACAGGCGCAAAGTGACGAGGATGACGTCGGCCCCGACGATGTGGCCGTCAACGTGGAGGGGAGGGACGGCTTCATGGACGAGTTCTTCAGTGAGGTAAGTCACGTTACGTCATACTAATTTGATATTGGACGAGAAAACCAAAGCGCCATTACTTTTTTTAACTAAAAAAATTGCGTTCATGATTTACCTAAACATTTCGATTTTGCTCAAATTTAAAAAACGAAATTCTATTATAATAACTATTTTATATTTAACAATGAAATTTATTAACAAATAAATGGACTAGCTATGGAGAGTCCAGTATCGCCAATTTTAGCTAACTTTTACATGGATATTTTAGAATTTATTTAAAAAAAAGTTGTTATTGATATATGAACGACATTTTTATAATATTTAATGGTTTAAAACGCGTTTTAGATTTCTTTAGATAAATCTATTCAACTCTATTAACTTTTTAGATAAATCTATTCAATTTGCATTAGAATTGTGCAAAAATTAAATTAACTTTTTAGGTATAACAATAGAAATAATTAACGGTTAATTATATTTCAGTATATTTAGAAAAGCCAGATTCAGCGATAACATAATCCACAATTCTTCACGTCATCATATTTCTCACAAAATGTAAATATTTCATTAATTAATTGATAGATTATTAAATGTACCAATATCAGCACAAAATTATAAAATAGAACTTAATATCTTAAATATAGGGAAAAACTAAAAAAAAAAATATTTTCTAATAAACATTAAAGAATCAGTAGTACAATAGTAATATAAAATAATAGAAAATACACTATGTAATAAACGGTATATTAATAAAATATTTAGTCCTTACTAAGAACTTAGTTAAAATATTGATTCTATACCGTAGTGGCACTGAAATGTTTTATTAGTAATTCAATTAAATCAAATTAAAACTGACTGTTTATTGCATGCGAATTTTGCAAATTGTGGGTTTGATGATTTCCGCGTAACGTGATGCAGTTTTAAAAGAAAATATTTACAATTTTTGTATTTACATTTGGTACATTTTTTAAAACATAATATATTACTTCATTTATTTTTCAAAAAAACCTACCAAAGTATGGCCTGTGCGTGGCTATACTAAATCAAGAATTCATGATGAAATCTATGGTTTTGGTATACATAAATATAAAAATTGAAAGACACATTCAGGTTTTTTTTTTTAAATACGAGTAAGTGGAAATTCAGAAATAGACATAGAGCAAAAAAATTAGTATAATTGCATGACCTTTTAAAGTATCTTCGTCAGTAACCTATAATTGAACATGTTTAGAATTAAAAAATGTATGCATATTCTGCTTTTCATACAGTAAATTAAATTTTATAAATGTTAACTTCCCATTGCAATCGGAGTCCTGGAAGGTAAAGCTTTCTCAATGTGTCGCTGAAAATATTACAGGGCACAGGCGAATAAAATTTAATAACTTGTTATTGTTCGTTTGCCATTGAATGTATGATTGTATCTCCGGCAAAATAGCCACTCATTGTTTATTACCCCATTTCTCACCGAAAAATATCACTATCGCAACAATCCGGCGTGACGTCACTGCATTATCGGCTCTAGCGTGTTAATATCGTGAATCAGCGGGGAAAACTTCTAACTGGCTGCGGCTGTCTTATTCCGATCTCGTGACTCGTGTCCACAGTAAGACAATCAATCGTACGCATGCTTATTATTTATTATGTCGTCCCACACCTACCTATTAAATTAAAAGGCAGCCTTAGAACCAGAACCCTGGACGAGTGTCTTCGACTCGATGGCGGCGCCTCAGATAAAAATCCTGAATGAGGAAATCGAATATAGATAAGTCCGCCTCGTTGTGTAATGGTTAACGTGTTCGCCTATCATTTCTCGGTTGTTTAAACTGCAGTATTTCATTGTTCCTGCACTGGCCACCTGAAGCGTACGATCGAAATACGCAGTACCCTGTGCACCACTGGGTGTGTAAAGGGGCATGATGATTATATATTACAAAATCTTCTAAACAAGTGTATTTGCACGTTTGCGCCTTTAAAGAGAGACAGTTATTTTAATAATTATTTTAGTAGTTAATTTTAAAAGTGCATAGTAATATAATTAGTTAATTTTTCAAAATGTCCGTATTATGTATGAATCAGGTTGTGGTCCCGTAGCTAGTAATGCGGACTCACGGATCAGAGATCCGAGATTCGAACCCCACTCTAACCCACCCTGATTTCCATTTTCTAAAAGTGAGTCATTTACAACTCGTTGAAAATGGCCTCAAAATCTAAATATTTAGGTAAATCAAAAGAACGCAAATATTTCATTTAAAAAAAATATATGTATAAAAAATTAGGGTTAAGATTTCTAGTATTCTTCCGTTATACATTTACGTATTGGTTTAAATATTCATTTATTAAATCATTCATGCTTATTGAGAACAGAAAAATCATTTTATCAAAAATCGGAGATAGATCACTATATAAAGTTTACCAATGTATCGCATGTTGCTAAGATCCAATTATAATATAATAGTCTCACACACTCTTTACATCTCACTCTCGATAATACAGGTATATTCGAGAGCGAGAGAGACAATTTCACGCGTCACACGCGCGAACAGCTAAGTTTTTAGTAATTCTCCTTTTTGGGACAGCAGGGGAAAGGTTAAATCACACTGCGTTTAGTACCAAGATAAAAATACAGATTTCCGTGCTTTCAAATTTTTTGATAAACCTGGGGTGCTATTCTGAAAACACGAGATAATACGCCCGCGAGAGCGTTTGGAATACCAGCCTTGATGCACAATGTCAGAATAAGCCAGCTAATCAGTGACTAGCGATATAAACTAGTGAATAAATGTTTATCTTTTTATTAAATCCAAGCATAATATTATTATAAAACAATAATAAACCCTCTGATAAGCTCCATAGCTACTATCATTAATCTTAATCTTCTAACTGAAATACAGGTTATTCATTCATAGAGTTTATAAAAAAGTCAATATAATGTTATACATAAATAGTTATTCAGTGTTTTTAATTATTATTTTTTTAAAGCGATAATGAATATCCCTAGCTTGTATTAACATTAGTTTATCTATATAAAGTAGGCGTATTTTATGTTTTCATTTATCTTGAAATGTGCGGTCACGATTGGATATCGATAAAATTAGATATCGTCAAAATGGACTAAAAATTTGGAATACTACATGAAATTTCAAGAAGTTATTATCTTTCGTAACGTTTTAACTATGTAGATAACTTTTTTCGGATAAAATATCAATTTGGGTTTCCAAATTGTATCGAAATCTAGCAAGAGTGCTTCAGAGGAAGAGTCTGAAACGTAAACGTAGAAATTAAGGCACGTAGAGGCGGCCTCCGTGGTGTAATGGTCAAGACGCTTGATTCACGCACGGAAGGTTCCGGGTTCGATTCCCGGTGAGAACACAAAAATTTAAATGTGATTTTTCTTAAGCCTGGGTGCTCTGTGATGTAATTCACCACTGTAATTAGGCCTCCTGGCCTGTTGTGGTGCAAAACAAAAAAATGTAAAAATGTAAATTAATAAAAATAAGAGTGTGTATATTTAATCATTTATCTCAACGTATTCAATTAAGGTTTTTTTTCACAGTTAGAGAGATAACACTTTAGTTAAGTACATACATGGTTAATGAGAAATGGTTCAAATTTTACGTTTCAGTAGTAGGTAGAAAATCACATTGTTTTTTTAAAATATTGAAATTGTGATCTGATACTTGCTAGACACAAGATGCCGTATTATTGTATGACATTTAAAAAAGAAATACGGTAACCTTAAGAATGACTTAATGAGCGTCATATTTATGAGAAATTGCCGCACAGCGTGCGGACCAAATCAGATCACTTAGAACGAAGGGGGTTCTTTTTTAGCACAAATAACGCGCCTTTCCAAGATAATGAGAATATTTATTTTATGCACAAAAGTATGTTATTTTCTCATCAGAATAGAGTTCTATTCTCTGTTCTGCCTCATGAAGAGTAGTTATGATATTAGATATTTGCATAGATTCGATTATGAGTCCATTTTACATCATTTCGTCAGAAAAAACACTTTGCGATTACACTATTGCCACTTATGTTTATCATTAATATTATGAAAAAAGTTTTTGTTTAACTTTCATTAATAAAACTCAATTCGATAATGATTTTAAATTAATTAGGTAGCAATCATGTTGTATCCCAACTCAACACAGGGCTCTTGGCCTCATAAAGTTAGGGATACGTTATCATTGTTTTTTGTATATGTATGAATAAATAAATAAATAATTGTAAAATTAAACTTCTCGGTTGTTAACAATATATTTATTCTAATCATCTAAACAGTAAGCTGTTTTCCTAAAATAATTAATACTGTCCTGATAAGAAGCTAATTTCAAATTCCAACGAAGCCGGTAAGCGTTTTATACAATATATTATTATAAACATTCATAAAAATGTAATAGTAATTTTCTACGACGTTTGACTTAAATTTCAGTATTATTTAAAGACTGGCGAGTTCAAAGTATCGTATTTTTCATACAAGAGAATATATCTGATCAGGGCCCGGATTGGGAAGTCAACATTTATCTTAATTTTTTTCTACAAAGTAAAATTAAGTTTTCTGTATGAAAAACAGAATATGCATACATTTTTTTCTTCTAAACATGTTTAATTATAGGTTACCGACGAAGATACTTTAAATGTTCATGTAAATGTACTAATTTTCGTACACAAATACCGGTTTTTCTTTATAGACAGTCGAAGATAACTCTGTTAACTTCCCATTGTAATCGGGGCCCTGGGGTCTATAGGTACTAGGAACTATATAAATAAATATTTGACACTTGACAAATCTACCCCAATGCGTTGGTACACCAATCGCAGCTTCTTGATATTTTTTTGTTGCATAAAGGTAAGATAATCAGTCTTACGCTTCAGGTGCCAGTTCAGGTACTATGAAATATTATCGTGTAAAAACACCTTTTTAAATAAATATTTCTTGTCAACCATGCCGGGAATTTAACCCAAGGCCTCTTGTGTGGTAGGCAAACGCGCTAACCACTGCACCACGACGTTGAAAAAACCTTATTAACCAATGGTTAAAAGAAAAATAGGTAAAATAACTTGTATTATTTTTTATTACTGGTTTTAATGACAGTAAATCTTTATAAACATGGTGTCACATTATCGTCATTTTGTTGAACTTTTTGCTAAGCATAAAAAGTGTTCGCGGAACTCGTAATATTTGCTTTTTCTTTTACTCCTGGAATCCAACTACGCTTATTTAGAAAGTAAAACGATAAAAAGTAATGATATTTCGTTTGAATGGTTTAATTATGCAAAGTGCAAGTCGCGAACCCCGAACCATTTTAGGGAAATAACCCGCCGCTCTCCTGCTAACGGCTATCCGTTATCCACAAAGAAAATTCACTTAGACTTTTAAGGCGTTCGTCTTTAGTATTTTTATTCCGAATTATTTTCTTCTTGCCGTACAAATAAAATCACGGCTCAAACAAAGTTTAATTGTTAACATAATCTTGACACCTCGGCAGTACCTACCTAAAGCAGGAATTCATTGAAGATTATACATTATTTAGGTAGTTAAAATTCTATTTTTGAATAATCAGACAACAAAAATTACATTTACACATATATTTTTTATTTTTAGATTTTTTTTAGAACCAATTTGTTTTTGTTTTCTGAATATCTTCAATTTTAACGCAAAAGTTGTAGAAATCATTGCTCGGTAGAAAATTTATGTAAATTCGATATTGTTTTGTTTTTTATCTAACAAGATTTGCATCTGTTGATGGTCTAGTTGTACCAAAATTTAAAAATAAATATGGACAGCATACGTTGAATTACATTGTTTCAAAAATATTTCAAACGTTGCCACTTGACTTAAAAACATATAATAATAAAAATAAATTTATGTTTTTATAACGAAAGTGGTTAGAAGATAGAACGTTTCTATACTGATTTATCATTTACGTAAAACATTAATTTAATAAACTCTTTTTAACCTTTTCTTTCTTTATTTTATTAACACATTTAAAATTTTAATTTTTATATGTACTTTTAATTTTTGTTTTTTGTTTTTTAGATATAAATTGAAATGTTTGGTTTATTTTGTTCTATTTTTTTTTGTCTATCTTATTAGTATTTATTCAAAGCATCTAAAACAAAATAATAAATGTTCAATATTTTTAATGTGCACGAAATTGCGACTGTTCTCTTTTACTTTAATTTGAATCTCATATTTACATAAAAGTTATAAATTAAAAATACTTGCTACACTTCCACTTATTTGTTTGACCAATTAGCGCTTTTACCCTCAAATGGGCATCTTTAGACTGGTGAATATTAAAAGTGCAAGGATAATTTTTATAAAACTAAATATTATCATAAGTGGAAGTACATTTAAAAATAAGTTGAAAGAGATACAATACGCAATATTTCAATGGAACAGAGTGGGACGAATTATTGAAACAAATAAGTAGTGGAAGTGTACCAAGTATTTTTAATTAATAACTTATATGTAAATATAAATTATTACATCATTACAATGGAATTTCTTCAAGAATTTTCAATAATTAATTTAATAGTTTATCGGGAAAAAAATTGTTTTAATACTTTATGTTTCTCTTTTTATAATGTATTACATATTGTAATAATATGTGTATTTTATTGAATAAAGACTCTATTTTTTTCCCAGTAGATACTCGAGACTGTGTATGTAGCATAATATGTTCGTACTTGCGAATATTAGACACAGTATTTTTAATATACACAAGTTGCAAGTATTTTGAATGCCGGAGATCAAGTTTGCTCCGCTGCTGAATTTCTTTTGAATACCTACTTTATGTCAGAGTTCAAGTATTATGCTTCAAAGAAACATGCCATGCAACTTCTTTATTTTCTTTAAATAGAGAGAAGTTGCAAAATGTGAAAGCTAGACGAAGTCAATTCTATTCGGTTTGTTGCAACATTTTGTCAAGCGGATGTGCCATACTAATCTAGTTCTGTTCAGAGGCATACAATCTTTTTCGTATACCACTAATTTGGGCTTAAAAATGTCTTTCCCATCAGTGGGCTAGTATTATATTAAACAATTGAACTTTGAACATTTCTGTATTTACTTAACTTATTGTTTATTATTATCTTCTTCTTCTAAGGTCAGGGCCAGTTGCACCACAATAACTTAAACAATTATTGCGTTTTCGTCAAAGTGCCATAAAAACTATTCTTGGCATTTTGACGAAGTGCTCATTTACAATATGTTTAAGCTAGTTAACACATGTAATGATCAAAAGGGTATAAAATTAAGTTTGTTCCGAGCCTTTTGATCCCTGAAACGATTATATGTTTTCTTTTAAAACTATTTAAATTATAAATACAAGTGTGGTTCTAATTTATACCGTCTGGGAATTGCAATATAAAAAGTAGTTATTTTTCCAATAGGATATATTTACAAAAATAATGACAAACCGGCATTGTAATCAAACCACCAAAATATTTTATAGAAAAAAAAGAACTTATTTGCTATCACAATTATAATGTTGAGATTTGTAAAGGAGTAGTAATTTTACTCAACCAAACGGGTGACAGCTCTGCGCAAAACTGATCCCCGGGAGTAATTTTTGGAACTAATTACTTCAAAATGGCCGAAACTTCGTCCAAATATTTTATTAGTTACATCAAATGCATTCTCATAGAAGAAATATAAGTTATTTTACACCAGGACAAATTTGTACCGTCAATGAGCAAAGGGTTAAAATCGTTAAATCACCCGAGCAGTCAATCTTTTTGTTGTTTCCATTCTATGAAACTTTAAATTATTGCTGATTCATAAAAATTAATGAAAATTTGATCAATTAATGAATCAATATAGCAACTGTAATTTATCGTTAGAAGAATTGATTATAATATTCGAATAAATATTTAATTTTTCTCATAAACTATTCGACTCGACTAGTTATATCGTTTATTTTTCGATAGTCATTCATAGTTGTACGACAGGTTTGAAATATTGCGAAGCAAAAATGCATAGTGTACAAAATATAGTGTTGCCTACATAATGTCGAGTAGAGGCTAGACGATTACCTAAATAAGCAAGGTCCTTCGTGTGAAAAGTAGTTATGATAGTATGAAGCGCCTGAAACGTGTGGGATTTTGATTTGATACGAAGACTTGTTTTATATAATAGGCTTGGTCCTTCCTACGCCGTGCTGTAGAAATAGGTGGGCATGAAAACACGACAGTATGATATTCACCGATAACACGCAAAAAATACATGATACATTTGAGAATTTGCGAGTAAAAGATTTAACGTCAAATTCAAATTGTCAAATTCATTCATCACCATCATTTGTATGTCCTCACCCAGTGGTGCAAAGGGCACAGCATTGGTCAACAAAATGAAGCGTATTTTGATAATTTGTTGCTTATTGATGATTATTAAATATTGCGCTGAAAATCTGTATTTCATATCCACCCCAGGAATCAAATCGGGAAGTACGCGAACGCGCTTATAATTAAAGTCTTGCTGAATTGTAAGCATACAGCTCGTCAACAGGTTCTTATATTTTGCTTCGATTGTTTTGTACTTAACCTATATTAATAATAATTTTATTTGAAAAACATTACATATTATACCATATTTTATATTATTAAAAATTAAAACTATCGTCGATACTAAAAACTTGTTTTCATTAGTCATAACTTGAGCGTACGTCTCACTCCTGTATTTAATTCACTATTCTTAATTTTGTTTGGTAACGTGTCGTACTGCTGTGTTGCAGTGTCCTTTGGCCATATTTTGCGTACATTAAAAATAACTTTTCCCATGACCGCGGCGCCGTAGATGTAACTGATCTAAGCGTAAAGCGTGTGCCTACCAGATCATCTAGAATTTTATTTTAAGTTAATATTAATTTAAAAGATACCCAATAATTGTGTTAATTGTTGATCCTACACTAACAGTTAGCCTTGACTGCTAATATTTTCAAACATTCAAATAAGTTAAATTTCTTGATGGCGTTTATTACAGTTTTGTACTTTAAAGGATAAAACACTGGAGTCCACTTTTTGACGTTTTGCAGTTAAAAATGCAGAAATTATCGCAATAAACTATTTTGTACGTGAATAAATCGCCGATGCCCACTTTCGTCACATAAATGCTTTTTAAAGTTGAAATAAAAATTAGAAATCCACTTTGTTTTAATGAAAAAAACATCAGTAGTCCCAGATACACTATTTTAATAATATATACGTACAATTTTTATCAAAATAATCAAAATTTTACATTGAAAGTTCTTTATATACTGAAATCATCTCAATTGGCTGTCGTGCAATCACAAAATATTGTTTCCTGAATATTTCGCTCAATGTGACTTTCGTGGTTTATCCTTTAATTTAAGGTGCAGAATTTATAAAATAAAAAATTTAAAAAACGAATGACGGGTCGACACTTCAATCCACTTAGTTTGATAGACCAATAACCGGTTTCATCGAAACACCTTCAAAAACTTTTACAAAACTCCCAACCCCCTCTCACACATTCGTGCATAGAGCACCCTGAGCCAGGTTACATGGAGACTGACCTAACCTAAATTTATAAATAAAAAGGGGAATTCATCAGTACGTTAATATAAATTATGTTTTTCAAAAGTACGGAGATTACTTAATATGAATATATTTTTAATGAAAAAAAAACAAGGAAATTGTATAATTTAGCTGTGGAGCTTAAATTTGATGTTTGTATTAAGTTTATAAATACCGTAATTGATTGAGTAATATTGCGAGAATGCAGTAAGGTGTACTACATTTAACCCTTGACCCGTTACTTGAATGTGTCTAGCTGTCCAGTGTAAAGTGTTTAGATACTTAGATATTCTGATACGAAATTATTAAGAACATCGGAAAATTTTAGTTTAAAAGTATCTCAACGCTATTGCCTGAAAGAAACTTTAAAGATATTTCAAAACTCTATATACCACCGAACTGTATTTACCGTTTTGACCCCACAGGTTAAATTCCATACTGTTTTAATTAAAATATATAAAAACGAACAAAATTAAAGTAATGTGTTTTGCAAAAAGACCTGAAAAAATCTAGATTTTTATTTGCCATGAAATTTACGTTCTCCTGGAAATTGTACTTTATAATTAGGTAATTAAAATATTAGTGAATAGATTTTCTATGGGACATCTTCCTTGTCAAGTTAAAATAATTAATACAAATACGAAAATTAAGAGTAATATTTTATTAATTGTATAAAATTTAATACCCTTTATATTTTCAATAAATGTGGATGGTATGTTAAATAAAATAAATATATGTATAAATTATTGAATAAATCTATTCGATTTCAGCGCTGCTTTTCCGAACGTTCCCGCGGACCTACAAAACACTTTTATAGCTCAAATTTAGTATGTAAATACGCACTAGAAATGCTTTTTCTACAGCCGCGAAAGCGTTTGGTATAGCAAGTATAGAAATTTGCAAGGCAAAAATATCTCCAAATTTAAATGCATCCTGCGTCTGCTTATATGCTGTTGCTTTTGTCTGCGTGATGGCTCATAATAAAATTGATAACTTTTTTTAAACGATTTTTCGTAATACTAACATATTATTAACTGACATTAAATACGAAAATCGCATTTATGAATAAAGTGCGCCCCTGATGGTGAGAAGAGCCGAGTTTGACATTTGCAAAAAGAATTCTTTACTTGAAAATGAATTATTGTATGTTTTGGAACCAACTTAAATTCATCGGGTTGTGGTCCTGTGGCTAGTGTCTCGGACTCACGGACCAAAGGTCTGTGGTTCGAATCCCACTCTACCCCAACTTGATTCCCATTTTCTAATAGTGAGTTATTTACAACTCGTTGAAAATGGCCCTCAAAATTTTATATTTGGGTAAATTATAAGAACGCAAATATTTATTTAAAAAAAAAAAAAAAAAATTGAATATGAATAATTTTTAGTTTTGGGATTCAATCATAAATAAGTACCTAGGTACCTACTTATCAATGAAAAGTATTTTTCCAAGGTAATAGCAGGCAAGCCAACGTTCGGACACGAAAACGTCTGTCGGGTCCGCTAGTTCTTTAATATAAATCGTTCATTTTTCATTCAAAAAATACGTATAAGACAATTGAAGATAACTCTGTTAACTTCCCGTTGTAATCGGGGCCCAGGGAATTCATTAATAAAAACTTCTCTCGAAAAAGATAATTGTGTTGGGATAAGTTTTTAATTTAGCTCGTTATGGGCCTTTCTACTAAAACTCCTAAATGCAATCCCCTTTAGCAGCTAAACTAGCAACAATTTTCCTTGTGTGCGTCCCTTTGTGAAGCGGTTTACCCAAATACAGTAAGGAAGCCCTAAAAAAGTACTATTATTTCGCGTTAAGACGATTAACCCTGTTCTCACCCCTCTGTTCATTGTCCAGTTGGCGTTAACTAACCGTTATCACTGTACACATTAAAGAGCATCAGTGATTGTAAGCGGTTGAACGTCCATTTCTGCGCTAGAATGAGAATTTTGGCTCAGGTTTTCAGCTTTTAAGGTGATTAATTTCCTACTAAATATTTTCTCTTGTCAGAAAGTAACCTTTAACATGTTAGTTCTTACTGGTTCATTTTCACTCTCATACATCGTCATTCGTTTTATTATGAAGAAAAGTACACATATTTCCGTATATACTTCCGTGTTGAAAGTTAACAAAAAACATTTCTTTAATGTTACCCACATACTGACTTTTTATTTGAAGGATTTTAATGTATTTTTAAAAAACAAATATTTATGCCTGTTTTTTATGTTAACTAGCAGTATTAATCATATAATTTCATTTATTATTTTTTTAAATAATGTATTCAGTTTCTTCTTCTTTTCCCCATCCGCTCCTAAGCATGTGGACATCACCAGTTGCCTCGAGGAGACCCTATCGCCAGCCAGCACTCTCGCCTTCTCCCACGTCAATCCAGCGCCCCTTAGCTCCACCGAATAAAGTCGAAAGATCTTCATCGACGGCCTTCCAGGACGGCGTGAGTCCGCAGGTTTAAAGAAGAGGCAACTTGGGTGTGGGTTTTCTTGAGGCATGCGTAGCACGTGTCCAAGCCGGGTCCGCCGCCGAATCCCCAAGACGCTAATTATAGGAGGCTGCTGCGTCTATTCTCGGATCTCAATGTTAGTTATAAAATCGAACCACCTTGTGTCTAATATTCTCCTCAAGCGCTTGTTCTCGAATCTCAGAAGTTTGGTGTTCTGAGTTAGGTGCAAAGATTTGCACCCATATAGGAGTACCGGCATTATTTATGAGTTCAATAATCGGCATTTCGTTATGATTGAATATCGACCAGAGTTCCACACAACACGCATCGTGTTAAAAGTTGCTCCAGCAATTCCTAGGCGGGTTGCGAGCTCTTAGTTCATTCATTTTCTACAAAAAACCTATTAAATTAATATTTTTTCCCGCGTTCCTGTACCTTGTTTTCTTTTATTCTTTTATTTGTACATATTTGCTCTTTTCTCCTTACCTACCTACCTAACTTACTAAGATCCAAAGTATTTTGTTTAAACGTGTCTCTTTTGGCAAAAATAAAGACGGAAAAACACGTATTTTTTACCTTCATTCGTAAAATTGTTGCTTTACTCTTGAACCAATTAATAAAATGGATGTTTTATTTAACACGTAATTTGCCGTAAAGTTATATTTTGTATTTTTTTAAATGTAAAATGTGGCTATTGGAAATGATTTTAATTTTCTAGAAGGAAAGTATTGAACGAATGCGCTTCTATGATTCTAAACTATGCACTGTGCATCACTTAAGTAAGTATGATAATAGCTTTTTCCAATCGATCGACTACAACTGCCATTATGCAGCACAGAAAATTTTCTAGAACTATTTAATGCATTCAATTCTGAAAAGTGATTGCTAATGTAACATTAATGTTTTTCTTCGGGTTTTTAAATTTGCAAATAGATGAAAGGGGTAATAATGAAAATATTCCCCCTGATTTTTAAAATCCCCTATTTTGAATTTTTGTATATCTAAAAATAAAAACAATATTTGGCTGGTTTATATCCCGCCGATTGTAAAAAATCACCTCGGGGCGCTTTACAATAAGAAAAAATCAATATTATGTATCTTTTTTGGGTGATACCGTGTATGTTGGATTTGATCCGACGTTTCGGCTACCATTGCAGGAGCCATCTTCAGGGAAAACTGTGTGTTTTATAGAGAAATGTATGTGTTTAAGTACTAGTAATTTGTACCGTGTCACAGTCAGCAGTAGGCACATTTCTTGTTTTGTAGGAAAGAATAATTATGTTTATGTACTAGTAATTTGTACTGTGTCGCAGCCGGCAGTAGGCACATTTCTATTCGTTTTTGTCATATGTAGTGCTGGGAACCATGTTGAATTTAATTTAAGCCCGTCGTCTTTGTTTATATTATTTGGATGTCTGTGTATTTCAATTGCCTCTTTTATTATTCGTGCACTATAATTACTAGTTTTATGTAGAATTTTTGGTTCAAAGGCGAAAAAATGTCCTGTGTCTATAAAGTGTTCCGCTATTGCGGATTTGTCTGGATGTCCAAGTTTACACGCTCTTTTGTGTTCATCAATTCTCATCTTTGCTGTGCGCCCTGTTTGTCCAATATACACTTTTTCACATCCTTGGCAACTTAGTTTGTACACGGCTTCAGTTTCCAGAGGATTTTTATCTTTTGGTTTTACTAAATGGTCTTTTATTTTTCCACAGTCCCAAACGTTGTTGCAATATTTTGTTTTTTCAGCACTTTGGCTATCCTGTCAGTTACATTCTGTACATATGGTAGGTATGCAGTCCCTCTGGTAATATCTTCTTCCTTGTTCTTCTTTGTCCCTTGCGATTTAATAATGTTGTCAATTTGTTTCTTCTTATATCCATTATGCTCCAATGCATGTGAAATTTTGTTGAACTCTTCGCCCTTTTCGGAATCTTCGCATATTCGAGTCGCTCTTGTTAGAAGTGTATTTATTAATCCTCGTTTTTGGGCTGGATGATGATGTGAATCAGCGTGTAAGTATCGATTCGTATGTGTTGGTTTTCTATATACCGTATGCCCAAGACTGCCGTTTGGTTTTCTTTTTACTTCTACATCCAAGAATGGAAGAGAGTCGTTCGTTTGTAATTCCATTGTAAACTTTATCAGAGGATGTAATGCATTTAAATGATCTAGAAAGGTATTTAATTCATTCATCCCATGTGGCCAGACTGCAAAGATATCGTCTACGTATCTCAGCCACACTTTCGGTATAAGAGTTGCTGTATCCAATGCTGTATCTTCAAATTTTTCCATGAAGAAATTTGCTATCACTGGCGAAAGTGGAGAACCCATGGCCACTCCTTCTATTTGTTCATAAATTTCACCTTGAAATGAAAAATAGCCACTTTTAAGGCAATGTTCAAACATATCGCACATGTCTTTTTCATAAATTTCACTCAGAAGAGCCATCGAGTCTCCCATTGGTACATTAGTAAACAGCGATACTACGTCAAAGCTTACTAAAATGTCCTTTTCTGTCACAGATATATTGTTAAGAAGGCTTACAAAATGAGCCGAATCTTTTACAAACGAGTTGGTCTTTCCAGTATGTGATTGCAACTGTTTCGATAAATACTGCGCCAGTTTGTAAGTTGGAGCTCCTATATTGCTAACTATAGGTCTAAGGGGCATATCCTTTTTGTGTATCTTGGGAAGGCCATATATCGAGGGTGTCCTTGAGGCTTTCACAAATAGTGTCTGTTGCACTTCTTTGGGTATTTTTGATGTTTTCACTAATTCTCTCGTTTTTCTATCAAATTTATCGGTTGGGTTCCTTTTTAGTTTCCTGTATGTAGATGTTTCTACTAAGACGCGCATTTTCTGTATATAATCCGTTTTGTTTAATATTACAGTTGTATTGCCCTTATCTGCTGGTAATATAACAATGTCTGAATTTCTTCGTAATTCTTTTAGGGCTTGTCGTTGAGATGTTGACAAGTTCGATATTGGAGGCTTCGCTCGTCGTAGAATGATACTCGTATCTTGGCGGATTTCTTCCGCTACAACCGTAGGTAATTTGCGTAGAGATGCTTCAACTCCACAGATGATATCCACAACTGGGATAAATTTAGGGGTTATGGCATAATTGAACCCTTTTGCCAATACTTCTATTTCACTTGAGCTTAATTTGTGATTAGATAAGTTCTTAACCACCGTATTTGGATCCAAACATTTGTTGATTTTGGTCTGCGTCTTTCGAATTTTTTTTCAAATTTTCGTTTTTGTTTATTTTCATGGATAAACTTCACTTTTTCCGATTGACGATAAGTAATCGAATCAATTTTTGTCCAGTCATTGGGTGCTAATATTGCACTTAAGTATAAATGAAGTTTGTAGAGAATTTCAGATACACCGTTGAGTAGCTTGCGTGTATCGTTAATCCTCTCTCTTATTAAGGCTTGTTCTGCTCTCTGAAATATTCTCTCAGCTTTAGGTGATTGAATATGTCGTTTAATTGTAATGAAGTGTGGTGTGACTACCTGAGCACGGCAGCGCAACAAAAAAGATAGAGTATTTAATAGCTTGTCTCTTTTCTGTCTGTTGCTGTCCAGCAGGCGTGTAGAATTGTAAATTTCCTCCCCATAGAGGTTAGTTAAATAGGTGCGAAGGTTTTCACGGTCACTGTTATCAATATTATGTATCTTTTTTGGGTGATACCGTGTATGTTGGATTTGATCCGACGTTTCGGCTACCATTGCAGGAGCCATCTTCAGGGAAAACTGTGTGTTTTATAGAGAAATGTATGTGTTTAAGTACTAGTAATTTGTACCGTGTCACAGTCAGCAGTAGGCACATTTCTTGTTTTGTAGGAAAGAATAATTATGTTTATGTACTAGTAATTTGTACTGTGTCGCAGCCGGCAGTAGGCACATTTCTATTCGTTTTTGTCATATGTAGTGCTGGGAACCATGTTGAATTTAATTTAAGCCCGTCGTCTTTGTTTATATTATTTGGATGTCTGTGTATTTCAATTGCCTCTTTTATTATTCGTGCACTATAATTACTAGTTTTATGTAGAATTTTTGGTTCAAAGGCGAAAAAATGTCCTGTGTCTATAAAGTGTTCCGCTATTGCGGATTTGTCTGGATGTCCAAGTTTACACGCTCTTTTGTGTTCATCAATTCTCATCTTTGCTGTGCGCCCTGTTTGTCCAATATACACTTTTTCACATCCTTGGCAACTTAGTTTGTACACGGCTTCAGTTTCCAGAGGATTTTTATCTTTTGGTTTTACTAAATGGTCTTTTATTTTTCCCACAGTCCCAAACGTTGTTGCAATATTTTGTTTTTTCAGCACTTTGGCTATCCTGTCAGTTACATTCTGTACATATGGTAGGTATGCAGTCCCTCTGGTAATATCTTCTTCCTTGTTCTTCTTTGTCCCTTGCGATTTAATAATGTTGTCAATTTGTTTCTTCTTATATCCATTATGCTCCAATGCATGTGAAATTTTGTTGAACTCTTCGCCCTTTTCGGAATCTTCGCATATTCGAGTCGCTCACATCCAGACAAATCCGCAATAGCGGAACACTTTATAGACACAGGACATTTTTTCGCCTTTGAACCAAAAATTCTACATAAAACTAGTAATTATAGTGCACGAATAATAAAAGAGGCAATTGAAATACACAGACATCCAAATAATATAAACAAAGACGACGGGCTTAAATTAAATTCAACATGGTTCCCAGCACTACATATGACAAAAACGAATAGAAATGTGCCTACTGCCGGCTGCGACACAGTACAAATTACTAGTACATAAACATAATTATTCTTTCCTACAAAACAAGAAATGTGCCTACTGCTGACTGTGACACGGTACAAATTACTAGTACTTAAACACATACATTTCTCTATAAAACACACAGTTTTCCCTGAAGATGGCTCCTGCAATGGTAGCCGAAACGTCGGATCAAATCCAACATACACGGTATCACCCAAAAAAGATACATAATATTGATAACAGTGACCGTGAAAACCTTCGCACCTATTTAAGAAAAAATCAGTTTTTTTTTTACAATTTTTTAATTAATAAAGTTCTATGGAAATACTGCCGAATATTTCATTTTTGTCGTATTTATTAGTCATCAGCATCATGGTCGCACCTAATGGTGCATAGGGAACTGCATTAGTACACCAATTGCAGCGTGTCTTGATTTTTTTTTGCTACACAAAGGTAAAATGATCAGTCTTGCGCTTTAGGTACCAGTCCAGGGACTATGAAATATTCTAGTGTAAAAACACCCTTTTAAGTAAATATTTCATGTCAACAATGTTGGGAATCGAACCCGAGACCTCTAGCATGGTAGATTCAACTCCATTGGCCACGCCCCAAATACGTCACGAAACGGTAAAATTTTCAACTTTTTTTAGTACCACCGTTTAAATTTAAGTAGAACATCGTCACGAATCTTGACGTCACTGTTGTCAAGCCCAAACATGTCGTTTTGGTAGAGACATATTTTTTAACAATTTGTTTTTAAAAGTTACGTATGAAAACATTACTTCACAATATCAATATTGATACATTTCACATATTTTTATTAATATTCGTGGTATGTGATATTTCCGTGTTCTACACTTAAACTTGCATTTTAACTAAGCTTACCCTACATATTAAACTTTCTGATTTTAAATTTGAGGGTTATAATAAACGAAAGAACTGGGATTTCAGTTGAGATCTGAACCGACTGGTACTGTCGATAACTCGGTCTCTGAACCTAGCGCCAGGCAGAGCATCGCACGAGTTTGACAAGTTTCCCTCTGCCTGAATCAAATGCGGACCTAAAGCTAGGGTTTCCTAGGACAGCGGTGCCCGTATTTTAACGGCCGTAGTGAACATTGATACGGTTGACAGCCGTCGTAACGGTGACTAGATAGTGGTTTCCTATAAAAATGGTGTTGATAACACCGTTAAAAAATAAAACCACTCTCTAGTCACCACTACGACGGCTGTCCACCGCATCACCGTTCACTACGGCCGTTAAGATACGGGCACCGCTGTCTTAGGAAACCCTAGCTTAAGAGAAGATTTTCTTTGACACGTATTTCCCCCGATACAGGGGTCCGATAAATATCTTAGAGCGATAATATTACATCCGATATTATTATCCGATAAATATAACATGAAGGGATTTGAATACATACTTTTTATCTTAACTCACTACTGTGGCAAATTACAGCGCTAAACACCTGGACTCGAGACAAAATACATTGAATTGATGTGATCTCCGGGAATCTCCTATTGTTATTTTGACAAACGTATTTTCCAATAATTACCGTGACTTGTGCACTATTGTGTTCTTTTTTCGTAGTTTTACACTGATTTATAATAAGTAGACACGTTAATCCTATACAAGCTATATCTAAGATACAGCGAATATTGCGTTTCCCTCAACAATTTGAATAAATAGCCCTTTGTGGACGCGATAATATTGTTTTGTCCCTGCTCCGTGAACAGCCTAGACCGCGCCGGACAGAACTCTGGGACAATACGAAAATTTGGCTGCAGTTCATTCGTGAGCGCTGCGAAAATTAAAACACGACGGCGTTTGTTACGACCGAATTCATGAAAAATGTATCTGGACAATTTTTCGTCCTACAAATTGCTGTTTACACGTGAACAGTGGTCGAGTCCTGGGACGAAACAATATTGTATCGTCTACGTGTAAACGGCCTTTAAATATGAAATAGCAAATCACGACACACATGCAATAATTAATGTAAAAAAGAGATACACATATTTCCTTGATTCATATTTATTTCTGTGTAACACGTAACTATAAAATCGACATTTACTGACAACTGTCAACATTTTGAAATATCCACCCAAAAATATAATTAACTAGCGAACCCAACAGACGTTGTCCTGCCCGAACGTTGGCCTGCCTGCTATCATCTTGGAAAAATACTTTTCATCTAGGTACTTGTTTGTGATTAAATTCAAAAACTAAAAATTGTTGATATTCAAAAAATATTGAATTTAAGTAGGTACTTGTTTATGGTTGAATTCCAAAACATAATTTTTTTATATTTTTTTAAATATGGCATTCTTTTTGCAAACGTCAAACTCCGGTCGTCTCACTAACAAAGTGGTGTACTTATGTAGGAATACGATTTTTAAAAATGTATTGAATTTAATATTATTTTAGTGTTACCAAAAATCTAATAAAAATAAATACATGGGTAGAAATTATAAGGAATTTAAGGAAAGAATCTGATTGAGATCCACAAAAAACAAATGCTGTTTGTAAATATTCAAAAACAACCGTTTTTTAGACACAAAAAAACAACATCTTTCCATTTTTTTGCAAATGCATTCTCCTCGAATGCAACCCTGGTAGATCGATAAATAAAACATGTATGCTCCTAACTTTTTTTTTACATATTCGATTGAAGATTTTGATATCTACGAACACGCACAGCGCAAAGATGTATATTTCTGTGAAAACTGCACATTAATCGGTTAAGCCGTTTAGGAGGAGTACGGCGTAATCACACGTACAGAGGAAATATATATATATAAAGATTATCTATTTATTCCATAAATGAAAAGATACATCTGTTCTGTTTTTCACAGTTACAATGCAATTTAAGTTTTTTTAATCACACACTTCGGCATATTTCTGCGTAACGTCACGTCTGATCACGATGAAGGTCTATTCGAGAATGAAGGCATGGAAACAGAAGGAAATTAATTACCCACGGATTGAACTGCCGTTTTCTTCGCGCCAGTTACATATCTATTTAATTATCCGTTATTATAGGTATAAGAAAATATCTTTAAAAACTGATTTAAACGATTTTCTGTATTAACTCAAAACGATTTCATACAGCAACAAAAAGAAACACTTTTTCAATTACTTTCCGCGCTTCCTTTTCGATCTCCTTCCTGCCGTCTTTCGTGAATTTTACCTACTCCCTTTTATCGGATTTTCTCGTAAATTAGAGTTATTTAACGTATTATCAGCGCAGGGTGTACGGCTAGACAGCTGCACGGCTACAAGGACCGCTACTCTACCAATTTATGATTAGTGTCTGTATTTAGTATTTTGATCTACGTTCCCTTCCTTTATATTCACACTGGTTTCATTGCTCATTCCGATTCCGCGTTATTTTTACGTTTTCTCTTGTTGCACATAAGGCATTTAACAGTGGAGTTTTTTGTAGGGGATCGTTTTTATACCGCAGTCTCTTCCACCCCCTTACCAATAAAAAAACACTTTTTTAAACAAAGGATATATTTAAAGTATTTTTCAATCAAATTAAAATTTTATTATTATGGTTTTAGGAAGCTGTGTTAACTTTTATTTGTTTAAGGGACAAAAAAATGGCGTCTTTAAACATTAGATTAAGAGTAGAGCGAGCCGATCTAGAATGTATCTGCATTAAAAGTATGTTCAGATATGTACTGTTGTATATGTTAACATTTTAAGCCATCTTCCACCATAATCGTTTCGATATTTTTCACGATCGATCCGTAGGTCTGTGATTTTAAGAACATAGCATACTGCATATAAAATGCTCCTAAATGCAATTTAGAAATAGTTTTGAAAATTTTCGCAGTTTAATGTGCATGCAAAAATCGCAAATACCAAACTGACGGTATATGGGTTCAAATAGGTGTAAAAGCTTAGTGACTGACCGAAATTTCGGTTTGATTTCGGCAAATAAAACGAGTTTCGACCAAAAATTGGCCGAATTTTCGGCTTCGCCGTAACCTGTATTTACAATTATTACTTAGACGATATAAGTACACAAATATCGTTGTTTATTTGCTGAGATTCATTTTTCACTCAGATAATTATTTTTTTTTTTATAAAAGAAAAATTTGCGTTCTTATGATTTACGCAAATATTTAATTTTGAGGGCCATTTTCAACGAGTTGTAAATAACTCACTATTAGAAAATGGAATCAAGTTGGGGTAGAGTGGGATTCGAACCACGGACCTTTGGTCTGTGAGTCCGAGACACTAGCCACGGGACCACAACCTGATTGATGACGTTTTTTTTTTATTTATACATTTTACTATTTATATATTATTTTTTTATCACTTTTTCCCACTATTATTCTTTATTTACGCTATTATTTGCTTTTTTTTTTATTTTGTTAAAGGCCTTCGAGCCCTGAATGTAAAATAACAATCATAAAGAAATACGTTCAATAAGGCCCTTTTCAAAGTATCCGCACTCTTCGGACAGGCGTTTTCTCCCCGCCGCCGCCGATTTTTAATATCTTTTACCAGTAGACTTTTGAAAAGTTTATTTTTTACGACAGAGTCCCGAATATACATTAGTAATTAGGAATATTGGATTGTTTCAATGCAAATAATCAGTTATTGTATTGCCATTGTCTAACATAAAAAATAAAAATTTGGCTAATTTTGTGATTTGTTGACTATAGTTAGTAGTTCTAAGATCTTTCATATTTATATTTTTGTAATTTCTTTATAGTTAATAAGTTCCTATAGCGCACATTGAAGAACTGTTACAAATAAAGTATTAGGTGAATTAATGGAATAAATTCCTTCTAATCATAAAATACGTTTTTTATTAATATTTTGAGTTAAAGGTGACGTACAATCATACAATATTTTTTATTTAATAGGATGTAGGTATGTTGTCCTTTGGCTTTTATAACAGCCTAAACACGTTTTGGCATGAAATCAATTAAATTTAGGCAATTTTCTTTTATTCTGTCATCTCCAAACCACACCTGAATAACAGCTTCTATCATCTTTGTCCTCGTGGCGCAGTCCAATTTTTGTATCCTAGATTTACAAATCGCCCACCAATTTTCTATAAGGTTAAGGTCAGGTAAATTTCTAGGCCAGTCTAAAAGAGTTATCTTTTTATCATTGAAATACTTGAGCGTAAACTTCGATACGTGACAAGGAGCTGAGTTCTGTTGAAATACAGTCCCATCATTAGGACAGCATTTACTCAGTTCTTTACTCAAGTGCTGTTCCAATAGAGCTTTATACTTTAGGCTATTCATCATTCCTTCTATCGGTATCAATGATCCGGTCCATACGAAAAGCAGCCCCAAAACATCTTCTTCACATGATATTTTACCCTTTGGTCAAATTAAGCCACAGTAAGTTTTTCATCCCCACTTTTTTTATCAAATTTTATGCGATATCCCTGCACAAGAATGTGGGTCTCATCTAAAAATAGCACCTTCCTCCAGTCTTCTACAGTTCATTTGGTGTATTTTCTAGCCCAAATGAGCCTTTGCTTCATCATGCGTGCCGTCAGGAATTGTTTCTTCTGTGGTCGAATTGCTTTTCTTCCAGATTCAATGAATCTTCTTCGTACTGTCAATATCATCACCCCTGTGGCTGCCAAATTTAGTTGAAGTTCGTAACTTGTTTTTCTGGGGTTTAGCTTACTATTTCTGACTAAAGATATTTCATCTCGGACACTAGTTTTCCGGTTTCTTCCACATTTCCCAATTCTCTTTGCTTTAACTGACTCTGTTTCTTGCTGACTTGCTGACTGCTCCCTGACTCGCAAAACATTCATTTGCAATCTCCTTCTGAGTCATTGATGTATGTTCACTTAAGGTTATAATCTTTTCCATTTTCCTCGGCGTAATATTCATGATTTAAACCAACTCAAAAACGCTGTTTAATATGCAAGCAATTTATAAAATTAGTACTTTATTGAGAAAATGTTTAAAAAAAAAACAACAGATAGTACACCAACAAACACCAATATGAGCTCCTCAAGGATTAATGAACTGTAAGTCATAATGTTTGGCGCTGAACAACTGTCAAATTGACGTATGAGTGTTGCTATACGTAAAAAATGACAAAAATCACTCTTATTCCATTAATTCGCACAATACTGTAAGTTATATGTAACATAACATAACAAAGAACCAAAATACGCTAAAGATAACAAATCTACTCATTAAATTGATGCCCTTTATTTCATTGTTTGTTTTATGAAATACTTATTTTAAGGAACTCTTAAGATTTGACAGTAAAAACACCTAATTTTGGGCGTTTTGAGGTGACTTTTAACTTATTTAAAAGAGTTTTGGTTTCGGCAGAAACTTAAACAGAAGCCGAAATTTGGTTTGGTTTGGCTGAAAATCTTGTTTCGGTCGGTTACTTAGCGTATTTGAATAATAAATCTGCATTTTTGCCTATACGATTTATTTAGCTTACAGCATATTTCCATAATAACATCGTGCGCGAGTTAGTATTATCGTATTGGGCTGTTAGCACGACATCAGAGTAAGGCACAATAACAACAGCTTATCTCGAAATACGGAAGTGGTGTGTTTAATCGTTTCCTTTCTATGTTTCCCTTCCTTCGCATTCTTCGCTCATGTTATCTCCTTTTTATTACGGCCTTGTTTTGTCCCTGTGAATTCGTTTACCCGCCCAATGCAGACAGTGACAAATGCGCGTAAAAACTTATATTCACGACACTTACTTTTACTCTCCTTGCGGCAGGCGAGGGTGGCGAAAATATTCTACTTGTTTATGCCTTTATTTGAAGTTTTGCTCTCAAGGGAATAAAACTCTCGTTAAAGCTTTTAGTAATTCTGTAAATAAAGTAGTTTTTATGCGCGCTAAGTGATCGAGTAATTATTTTAAGAACAGCGTGTCCGTTCAAGATCACGGATCGTGATTCAATTGTCTCCATATTTCAATGTTTACAAAAGAGAACATGCTTTTTGATAAATTAATGAGTAGGTATACTGCCGTCATAAGCAAGATGGCAGTTATTTGCAAAAGCCATATTTTGAGATAGGACACTTTAGTATTTATCAACTTTATCAAAATAATAAAATAAAAAAATGTAATTCGTCATTAGTAAAACACAGTATGACTTTTTCTACAGTATAAAACCTGTGTGTTTCATATCTACACTGAGTTTTTGCTCATTAATCTCTAGATATTATATTATTGCTTAAAAAAACGTCATCGTTTTTCTATTTCTCATTTCTAATTGCTCTATCAAATGGTTCGAAATTGTTGGTAGAACATTACCTCATATTTAACCAATTTTGTAAAAAAAATTGCTTATGATGGCAGTATAGACGTAGCGTTTTTTTTTGCACCACAACAGACCAGGAGGCTCAATTACAGTGGTGAATTGCACAGAACACCCAGGCTTGAGAAAAATCACATTTTATTTTTTTGTGTTCTCACCGGGAATCGAATCCGGAACCTTCCGTGCGTGAGCCAAGCGTCTTGACCACTACACTACGGAGGCCGCCATCACATGATTACAAACCTAATAAGTAATGAACAAAATGTAATCCTTAGACCAAGCATTTACTCTTAAAGAACCCGATTGTAACTTTAGGCACTTAACTCGTGTATTTTAAGTAGAGATGCGCCGAGTACAAGTTTTACCGAGTTAACGAGGACGAGTTTTACTCGGTTTGATGTTTGCCAAACCGAATACTTAGCCGAATAACTCGGTTCAATCAATCAAATGCTTTGTTTGGGGCGCGAAAATAGGTTTACAGAGGTCCGCGGGTGCTTCTTCGTTGCGTACGACCGGCACGCGGCACTACCTCCCGCCCCGTCTCGGCTAATCAGTGGCTTGTTATTTTGCAACAAAATAGCATTCGGTGCGCGTCAAATTGCATAAATAATTGATAAACATTATTCCTCGTGTGCAGAAATTGTTGACAAGATGAGTTCACGCAGAAGATTGCGAATTTGGAAATTTTACGACGAGATTGAAGAAGATAAAATAAAGTGAAATGTTCGTTGTGCAATTCGTTGATTTTACAAAGTTGTGTTGGACGTAATGCTTCTACGACAGCCATGTTAAACCGTATTAAAATTAAACACAAAGAAGAGTCAAAAGATTTACCGAATGAACCTCTATCCGAAAGATCCTAAAATCGCGAGGCGGCTGCTTCAACTTCGTCGTCGTCGGAATCGAATGCAACAAAGGTGCAACAAAGGGTCGTTTGCGGCAAAGTAGGAAATAAATGATTCGCGGGCTAAAGAAATCCACAAAGCTGTCGCTGAAATGATTTCTATTGACAACCAACCGATTTCCATAGTGGAAGATAATGGGTTTCGAAAATTAATGAACGTCTTAACGTTTTTATTATATTTCCCAAAATATTATATTACTGTAGTGAAACCGAATATACTCGTCTTTTAAACAGAGTTATTCGGCCGAGTACGAGTAATAAAAAAAACGCCGAATTCGCCGAGTACCGAGTATGAAACGAGTACTCGGCCCATCACTAATTTTAAGTATCTCTGTCTCTGTATGAAATGCATGTAAAGAAGAACATTTTTTCCATATTTTTAAGATCCATTTGCATTATTAATATTGGTCTAAAACATATAGGTAATAGGTACCTACTTAAATAAAATATTATTTTTGAAGTATTTTATACTATGTATTTTGTAGCTAATGTGTCGACGAATATCAATGAAAACAATGAATGCATTTTCTTGTTTTTAATATTTTAATGTCACCTTAGAATTTATACACGATATTCTTAGTAATTGAATGGTATTTTAAATGTTGATTATTTGTTTTTATTACAGGTTGAAGAAATACGGGCCATGATAGACAAGATCCAGGAAAATGTGGAGGAAGTTAAAAAGAAGCATAGTGCCATTTTATCTGCGCCGCAATCAGATGAAAGTAAGTCATTTTCAATATTTTCGTATAGTTATGTACAGTGTACAAATTCCATATAATAATACGTCGACTGTCGTGTTTCTGAGTTCTACATGACAAACTTGTATAGTAAGTCAACGGTCTCTACGTATACTATCGAATTTACATTTTGCGAGATTAACACGAGAGAAAAAACAAACCTTGGTTTTTTTTTAAAAGAAGCTATCAGATACTGTAGATTTGCCAAACATGTATCTTTCGTATTTTAATATACACATGTTTGGCAATTCTACAGTATTTGATAGCTTCTTTAAAAAATACTAAGCTTTCTCTTTGCTCTCTTATAAACCTTGGAAAATGCTAATTCGATAGTATAAATATGTAGGACTGTCGAAATGTATTGTTTGCGTATGCAAATCCTTTAAAATTCTACAGAACGATTATTATTTTTTAATCAACCACTAATCGATGACGAATTAAAAGAATAGAATAAAAAACTTCGAATTGGTGATAAAAATTGCGAAAAATTATTAAATGTTGTGAACTTTATTCTTTTTTATTTTATTTTATTCAGGAAACATACAGTACCTAGTTTTAAAGTACACAAAATTAGACTTAACCCTAATGGACCAGTGAAGTTTCCATTTTATTTTACAAGTTAATTGATAAATTAACTTTTTATATTTTTTCAAGAACAATACTATGGGAAAAAAATTAACTGAAAGTAGTTAGTAAAAATTAAAATCAAAGTAAAAAGGTTATGTTAAAAGTATCTAGTTAGTATTTACATAAATGGAAATAGTATTATATGAAAAAAAAACTTACGTAAAGTAGTTAAAAAGTAAGAAGTAAAATGAATGAGAGTAAAATAACATGCGCAAATGAAAAAAAAAACATTTTCAAAAAGTAAAAATATATAAATACATACATATTTTAAGGAATTAAATAAAGAACAGATGAGAAGCAACTTTAAAATAAATAAAAGACAATAAATTTTCAAAAAAAACACGTTAAAAAATAATAACATATTTTGGTAATAAAAGCAACATATTATTTTTAAAAGCAGTTCTAAAAGTAATTAAAAGTAGTTAAAAAATATAAAAACATGCAGAGTGCAGCAGAAAAAAAAGAATAACAGTATTTCAAGTAATCTTTAAAATTTGAAAGAGCATTATAAAAATATATAGAGAATAAATATTAAGAGAAGTTTTTAAAGTAAAGATAGTTAATAAAAAATATTTAAGCGAGATTAACATAAATGAAAATTTCAGTAAAAAAAATAAATTATGAAAACAACATTAACGTCTGCAATGTAATGTAAGAGAAAATAAGTAAGTACTAAACTTATATAATAAGATCAACGGCAGTTTTATTAAAAGGTTTTCAGTAGTACGCTGTTTTTAAATAATTTAATCCTGTATGGTAGATATCTATATGATTGAAAAAGCTGTTAAAAGTTGAACAAGATCTATGTAAAAACGAATTCTTACAATAGTTCGTATTGACGTTAGGTGATTTCGTAAGGCGCATGACGGACAGTTAATTTGAATTTTATTTAGGAGCTGGGACGAATCAGCTAGACTGTTTATAATTTTACAAGAGAAAGTGAGGTCAATCAATGTTCTCCTTTTTTCAAGATTGATGAGCTTTTGATGATATTAATCTTTAATAAATAAGTGCAGATAAGTCGTAATTTGAAAATGTAAGAAAGCATCGGATTAAAAAAAAAAAAAATTGTACTTTCTCCTTTTAAGAGATAACTCAGTGATATTAATGTGGATTTTTATGAATCACAAGTCCTTGAACCCTCGGTAAAAAATATAGTATATGCCTTGTTTTTCATTAAATATGTAAACTATAAAGTTTAACTTTTACTTTATCTAAGATATGTAAATTACATCTATCAATCATTCATGTAAATTCTATAATACTTTTGTGGGTTTTGTCACTGTTAAAAATTTTAGTTACAATTATTACATACGCACTTTTCCCGTATCTACAAATATATATTTACAGTACGTAATGAGATTTCTCTTTTTTTTCATACGAAAATTCATTCGGTATTTTTCCGCCTACTTCCGGGAAATCCTGTTCCAGTTCTGATCGTTTTATGAACCTTTTCTATCCCATAATATACTTCCTTGATTCGTGCCGACGCCGACGCTTTATTTTGCCCCTCGCGCCTCGGCGACGAGACTATACGCTCCACATTAAATAAATAATATATCCTTGCAATATAGAGCGCACATACATACATAATTATTACTTTTATACTACTGTGGTTTACCACTTGGTCACGTCTCGACTATCAACTGCCTTCGATTCATTGCGTCTGATTCATTCAATGTTTTCAATCCAATTCTGTACGAATAAATCTCTGTCTCGTAATAGTATTATTCAATTGATCCAACACCGTCAAATTCGATTTTATTATTTGCGAATCAGATCAAATCAGATCCATCATTTTCAATAAGCTGTCTGGTATTTTTTTTTCTTAATTCTATGCATCGAATTACTATTGCCTATTCTTTTTTTATTGACAATTTATTTACATTAATTTGAATGTAATATATTCTTCTGTTTCTTATAAATTAAATATAGGGTCAAAGCACCAATGAATGACAGTTTAAGGTTCAGCTTGTAGTGAAATCCACATTAAAGGTATAAACTTCATTATTTAAGCGTACAAAATAAAAGAAAACAATAAAAAACACATTAATTTTCCTAAGTACTTTTACTTTTTTATTGAAATACGAGTATTACAATTATAATTAATATTACTCTACAAAAATAGCAGAATCACCAGTGAATGACCACTACTATCCCAGTAAAAATAATACTCAGATTTAGTTACATCATAACATTATAAAACACCCTAACACATTAGAATATGGATATATTCGAAGAATTGCATAAGAAATAGCATCAAACAAAACACTTACCACACCTTTCCTTATAAAAACACTATCAATATCAGAACAATAGCGGGAAGACGCACTATTACCTTTTGACAACTCACAGTTCAAAACTGATAAAATTGTTTCTTACCAAAAGATGTGTCCGCCTACTGCTTTTGTCATATTTTTTAGTGTTAAAAGTTTTTTGAATGGACACATGTAGCAATTCTTATTATATTGTGTTTTATTAACCAATGGTCATTTACTGGGGGGTGGTCATTTACTGGTGCTTTGACCCTAGTAGAAAGTAAAATAATATTTTTAATGCATCTTTTAGACGTAGTTCGTATTGGCAATGATAGCAGTTAAAATACTAATATGTTCTGAGTATTTTCTTATACTGTCTTAATTAAATTGTTTTTTTATTTTTACGAAATTTTAGTGTAACAGCAAGAGATATTTGATAATTATTAGCAAAATGATACATATTTTAAATATTATGGTCATTATTAATATGTATAATAATTTTTATTCTTACATTTTAATTAGGTATGAAGTCTGTTACAAGCTGTCTTGGGCCGCGAACGTACTAAATACTAAACTGTTGCTCGAGATATTCGTTATTTGAGTGAAATATTCAGGTAATTTATGGATCTCTCGTGAATCTTGTATTATCAGGACGTTAATTAATTTGCGAGTTTCGCAACTTGCCAAATAAACTTGGAATACACGTTGAAAAACATCGTTTAATTAGGAAGTTCAGTGTATTTTAGTTTTTTTTACATTAAATAGTGTAGCTTTAGCTATTAGAACAATAAAATATTATATTAAAATATTCTAAAATATTATTTTGCTAAATGGCGGAAATAATAGTTAATTTTAAAAAACCCTACTCATGGAAAATAATGTGCAAGCCTTGTGCGTACTATTACATCCCGTATTTAGAACTTCAGAATGCTTTTTTCTACCAGTTGGTTATTTAATTTTGTGTTGTATTCGAGCACGTCCTACCAAGTTTGTGTACATAAGATAATTTAATTAAGAGTTGGAAAGTGTTGACTCTTTCGTCGCCTCTATTCAACAATGTCTACCGAGTATTATTCGGTGACGAGAAACGAGAATATGCAAACTTTTGGAGAATTCTCCTTCACACTTCTTTAATGATCTCGACTTCACTAACTCCAATCGTAGAACAGTGAATCTGCCTGTTTCTTAACTCGTTTAACGGGGATTATAGTTTTAAAAGTATTTTCTTAAAGTCTGAATGATCTCCGAAAAACAAACACGTTTATTTTTAAGATGTAGCATTTTTTTTAATTTGTGAAAATGTTTATTAAGATATATTGAACGCCTTGACGATAAAGCAGCTCTTGTGTTCCGAAACATGGAAAAAAATACCTTTGCTATGTCTTCATATCATTGTCACTACTGAGCTGGTATAACGCTCTCGCGGCCGTAGAAAACCCATTTATAAAGTGTTTGCTACGGCCGCGAGAGCGGTTTTTTATTTGAAATTTATTTATGGATTATTACATTCATTTTACAAAAATAATATTTAATCTTTTATTCGTACTCAGTTGTTGATATTTTGCTGTTGAAATATTTTTGACATCTTTTGAAAAGTTTGTCTGAGTCTTTTGTTTAGTTTTTTTCTGGTAGTTTATTGTACAATTTCAGTCCCTGATTAATTAGTCTCGATTGTCCTTGTCTTGTTTTCGAATATTGCATGTGATATTGTTCTGATATTCTTGTATTATGTCCATGTTTATTACTTTTTTTTCTGGTTTTCGTTCTAACTTTTGAATAAATTTTAAAGATTCTAGTTGAAAAAGTTCATTAACATTTATTTTTTTAGTTTTTTTAAAAGAGTTCTTTAGTTGGTGTCAGATAAGGGAGGTCATACACTAGCTTCAATATTTTATTTTGCTGTCGTTGTAGTCTGTTATGTCATTTTGGTTTCCTGTTCCCCATAGTTGTTGCATATAACATATTTTAGATTTGACATTGGCTTCATACATAATAATCTATTTATTTTTGGTATATCAGAAATTGTACCGTGAAAAGTGATTTATTAATTTATTTTATAGGATTATTCAGACAAGCGCCGTGGCGCAGTTGGTTTGATTACCTGTGAAACTGGAGTCGCGGGTTCGATTCCCACCAGTTGCCAGAAAAAAATCAAGAAAGGTGTTTTTCTGTAACTGTATAATAATAAATCTTTAATTACTACAATATATACAATGTGACAAACCAAAAAAAAACAAATGTATACACGGTTTAATGGCGGACTTATTGCAACTAGCAATTTCTCACAGTCTGACCGAAAACAAATAAAAAATGCAGTTTTAAAAAAAGTGAAAAATAAACTTTTAAAAAATACTAAAATAATTAAGTAAATAAACAAAAAGTTAAGGAATTACAGTTTTCTTTTTTAGTCTTCAGCCCTCGTTTCCATATTCCATTTACGCCTTTTCCGTTCATTTCTCTTTCCGTGTTATATTCCCTGGGTCGGGTGGAGATGAATTCATTACGACGCTTTGCATTCATCGTCGATTCTCCGCCCCCTCGCCTGCTCCTCTCCCCGCCGCCCCACCGGTACGGGGTGCATACCCCGGGAGAAGAGAGTTATCGAGATCTCACCGTTTGCCTCCGGCGACGATCCACCTTAAAGTTTTGAAGTTTTCCGCCCGAGTTGGATGCATTATCATTTCACCGATCAGTCCTCTGATATATTATTTAATGTAATGCGATCGACCACGAAAGCGGCGATTATGTCTTCTATGCTCTATCGTAAAAAATAAATATTTCTGTCGAATATAATAAGTGCGGGATTTTTTTTCTGTTATTAAAAGGAGTAACAGTGAAACAGTTTAGAGCAGCAGGGGAGAAAAATCTGGCGCATCCACAAAAAAATATAGGTTTCTGCATCGAAAAACTATCCAGGATATTCACAAATTAAATTGCTTTGTGAAACGGTTTCAGCTGTTTCTAGAGAATGACTGTTTTGATATAACTGTTTTTTTAACACCGTATCTACTAACAACTGACGCAAATGTATATAAACAAAATAATTTGTGTCAAACATTGTTTAACATCAGTACTATATTTTAATGAATGTCAATCGGATTCGGAGCCTGTTCTTTAACCAGGGTAATATGTCGTACCGTCTTCGTTTTTTTAAAACCCCTTTTAAATCACAAAATATTGTTTTTCATCAAAATATTACGTCAACATAGGTGCATTTTTTCCAGTATTTTTTTCAAACGATGATTTTGTTAAGTGATAATAAAAAAAAAACATGTACAAGTACAGTGCGTTCGAATGTTTAAAAAGCTTAATATAACGCTTCCATAACACCTATTCTCCTCTACGGATGCAAAACAGCGAAATTCCGAGTTTTGAGAACAGATGTCGCAAAAGAATATTGGATATGCGCTGATTTAACTTTGTAAGAAATGAAGTAATAAGAGAACGGACGCAGCAAACTCCGGTGACAAGTGTCGTTAAGCGGATGCGATACGGTTGGCTAAGTCATGTACTGCGAATATCTCAAACCACGTTTGTCTACTTAACAAGGCATCAGGTTCTCGATGTCCTGGACATCCACTGCTGACTGTTCATCGGCAGTTCATGTCAGAACTTCGGGAGGTGAACCTGACTTGGAAGAATGCACTGGAGCTGGCAGCCGACACACTTAAGCGAAGATTTAATAAATGAATGTATGGATTTTACATCAGTATGTGAATCAAATGAATACATCTTAATTTAATTTTAGTTAACTGATACATTAAACCCGCATTAAAAAAAAAAAGTTGATTCTGTATTAAAGTAGTGCCGTGTCTGACACCAAAATGTATTTTGTAGTATTTCTTTTACTTACTGAAATAAACAATAACGTATCCTATCAAAATGAATAAATACACGTTAATTATTTATATTAAGGATATATCAGCGCTCTTATAGAAATGTTATAAAATATCCGCAAACGTGAAACGTGAACTGATTTCCCAATATCAAACGACGCCACATTCACGATACATAAATCGAAATGCCACAAACGTCATCGATAAAGCCGAAGGGGTGAATCCGGCACTTTGCATTCGTCACGCGGCCGGCATTTTGATTCATGGGATCCTGCATGAGGTTAAAGCTTTCCAGGGATTTTCCCTTGATTGATACGCCTAACCCGTCCCCCACCCAGCACGGCACTTCTTACGAATCATGGGCAACGTAAACATTTGAGTTTTTAGACTTTTCACATACATGCTATCATCCTAAATTTACGTATTCATAGTCAATAACAAAGAATGTTCTTTTCGTTTTCATTTTATGGTTAGTTTTGGAAAACCGTAGTGAACGCATCGCGGTAATTTTGTAAAATAAGGTTGGACTGCCTGTTTGCGAAATACGAAGTAAAATCAATTTTACTACAACGCCACCGGCACAAATTGTTTTTGTTTGGGTAGTTAGTTTCATGTATTAGTAATTTTTCATTTAAAAACTATCAGATTGTATTTTTTTTGGTTTCTTAGTAATTATTATTCATCGTAAATGTATTTATTTATGTATGCATCCATTAGGCATTTACAAAAAATATAAATTATAATTATTAAAATGGATAACTTATATAGCGCCATTTTCGTAATAAAATACCTCAAGGGCGCTTTACATAGTGATTCTATTGTTAAATTAATTTAATTGAAGCTTTTAAATTTGTAATTTTATTAAAACAATTTATTTTGTTGTCGCATGCTATAGATTTATTCAAATGATTTAGAGAACAAGTGGGTTTTAAGTTTTTTCCGAAACATCACTTCACTTTCACAGCCTCGCACCTCTGCTCGGAGAGCATTCCATGCCATAGGGCCTGCGACTGCAAATGCGCGTTCACTAAATTTAGTGCGCTGTTTGCGTAGAGGTATAATAATTTTTCCTCTCGCCGTAGACGTAGCTGATCTAAGCGTGAGACGCCTGTCAGCTAGATCATCTGGAATGCATAGTTCCCTTAGATATTCCGGAGCAGAGTTGTGCAGTAACTTATTTAACAGAGTTTGTATTCGACCCTCTGTGGAAAACGTAGCCAGTGTAGTTCCCGAAGTAGTGGAGTGATATGACTGAACTTAGAGATTCCGAAAATAAGTCTCGCTGCGGCATTCAATACAGATTGTAGGCGAGTCATTTTGTTCATTACAAACGCACTACAAACGCATTTATTAATTGACGGGCGGCATCAACCGGCAAATTTTTGCGTATGCATTTAATTTGTCTCAGCTGGTAGAAGCATGAACTTATCGTTCTACTAATTTGAGCATTACACGATAGAAAAAAAACTGCGGCATTCAATACAGATTGTAGGCGAGTCATTTTGTTCATTGGTAAATCTGCATAGATACCATTACAATAATCGACTCTAGACACTACAAACGCATTTATTAATTGACGTGCGGCATCAACCGGCAAATGTTTGCGTATGCATTTATTTTGTCTCAGCTGGTAGAAGCATGAACTTATCGTTCTACTAATTTGAGCATTACATGATAAAAAAAAAACACATGTCGCGGGGTAATTGCTACAACTAAGTAAGTTTGATTGGCTTAAAAAAATATATAAAAAACAGAAATATGTGTTTTTAGTGGGTAACTCAAAAATACTGATTTTGAAGATACCGAGTTGTACAACCCCACGGTATTATACAAAAATAAGTTCACAGAAAAATAAAGAATATGGCAAAGCCATTGATCAAATAAATATAAAACATCAAAGAAAAGAGGTATCGAAACTATTGGTCTAAGTGGGAATATAATAGGAGGGAGATGGTTACAGTTGAATGTGATTCAGTGATCGCATAAAAGAAAGCAATTTATTATCAAAGACATAAAGACTGGGATATTTTTTAGCAGATCTAGGCAAGGCGAAGTGATATACATAATTAGTTCTACGGTTTTCAGTATGCAAAAGTAAATTTTGTCTAAGATTGTCTCTGGCTTTAAAAAAATTATTATTTAAATAGAAAAACAAATGCAATATAATAATATTTAATAAAATAACTCTCCCACGTTACCAAATACGTGAAGAAAAAAAAAAACAAATTATTGCTCCATTTTCAACCGTGCCAGGAATCAATCGCGAGACCAGTAAAATGTGTTGGTTACTGCACAATTACAAGGTTGATATCATAAAATACAAATGTATTTTATCAAATAACACAAAATCGTCGACTTAACGGCTTGGTGTCTCTTAAATAATACAAGGACCATTATATGACTTAATAATATATTATAATGTCGTATTAAACTGTCTCAAATTGCTTTCTATAATCGTGGGTGATCGTGGGTTTGTTCAAATGGGCATCTTAATCTTTCGGGCAATTTGAAATTCTACGTACCGAGGTTACTGTAGTCGGAATCCGTAAAGAAATCGGGTGTTTCACTAAAACGATACGGTCGTGATTTTTAGTAAATATTTGCGCACGCGGTTGTTTGTCAATCGTGTCAAAATATTTCATTTCTATTACAGATTAATGACGAAATTAGTTTAATAATTTAATAAATCCACTTTTTGAGCAAAATGATTTTTGTATAATATTAGGGATAGGAATGTCATAAATATGTAGATTTATGGAAGAATTTGAGTTATGTTATTTGTAGTGTTAATCAAATTATTTTACATTGTTATACTAGTTACATAGAATTAAGAATAGTCTAGAAACCGCATACGCACATCAAACAGAAGGCGACTAAACTACTCTTGAAAAAAGTAGTTTTACGTTTTGATCCATTAGTTTCTTTGTAGACGTCGCTCAGTACGCAACTCCTGATTTGAATTCAACTTTGCAGTGTTGTGTCATTTTAAAGTGTAGAAATACTGCTTGGATCTTAAAGAAACAGGGCGGTATCACATTTAATGTGTAATTAGCAAACGAATGTTTAAGTAGCAAATGCATTACTTAAAAATTAAACTATTTTTCCATCTATTAGATATTCATTCATAAGGTTTAAGATTCAGGATTTCAGGACACCGGTTTTATTTTTGTATTTTAAGAATGTTTTGTTTTTATGTCTTTGCTGTAAGCACTGTAAAATATGATTGCTCCATTTGCTCCGAAGTTGACAACTATTTCTGAGAAGTCCTAACGACGAAAGTAACATGAAGTTAGTTGTCTCCTGTTACACAACCCGTCTCCGCCCAGAGGCCTCGATTATGATAGGAAGATAAGGCCGTCGTACCTTCACCATGACGGTATAGTTGAAGATAAATTCTCTCTGGTAATTACGAAGATCAAGTTTTGGGTAGGTACATCGATATGAAAAGAGTACACATATCTACGTATTAAACATGACATAGCTGCAGTATTACGTTATAGTTAAAGATAAAATTCTCCCGACCGATTACGAAGATACACTACCGATCTCCCCACCATCAAGTTTTGATGTAAGTACATCGGTTTGTATCGACAGGTTTAGATTAGAGCCCATCAATACGTTTATCTCCGCATTAAAAGTGACAAAAAATTTGTTCCACCGATCAATTTTTCCTTTAATTACGATTTATAATTTTATTATTTTAATATTTAAAAAATTTTAGTCGTTCTGAGGTTGGAACTTTTTTTTCTCAAAAGCGTATTAAAAATATAAAAGAAAAATAAGTAAATTTTGAAGTCTAATTAAATTCCGATATAACTGTCAGTTTTGAAAACGAGCGGCTAGATGCAGTGGCGAGACTGGCTAGATGCGGCCCTATTAACATATAATAGCATCTAGCTGTAAAATGTTACCACTGTAAAAAATAAATTTCGTTATTATATTTTTCCATCTGTTTTACTATCTTTCTGAGTGTGTACGTATCGAGAGCGGCCTTGTTCGCTCAGTAGATAAATACGGACAATCGTTAAGTATATCGTCTTGGTAATTGTCAAAAGTCATATAAAAATCATGTTCAAGCAAGCATTTTTTGCTTGATTTGGGATTTATTAGAGTTTAAAATCGCTTTGAAGGGGGCATTTTTTATCGCAGAAGCCTATTTAAAATATAAATGAGAACTTCTTTGAATGTTAATGAAGTAAGGAACGCGGACTACATTTCCGGGATCATTCGTTGGTTCTATTCGATCATATAATGTCGGGATGACAAGTCGTTAGAACATACCGAGGGTAGATACAAATAGTACAGAAGTTAAGTTACCGTCTCGATATGTTCAAATGAAAATAGCGTTCATAATTGAGGCCTTGGTCTGCAAAATGGCGAGTCCTACGAGTGTAGTTGCTGCTATTACAGGGAACGAGCTTTCAGCTACTGAAAAGGGAAGATTTTGCTTGTGTAGGATCTCGGGACCGCGGATTTAATTAATATGTTAATTTCTCCACCGTACTTGGGAGTATTTCGCTTTTATTATTTGGTAAACTCCGGGAACTAGTTAAATATATTATACCCTACTGTTAGCCATTTTACTGCCTGTATCTGGCCGACGTCATAACCTATAAATATCTTCTCGTTTCGGGGTAGGAAATAATCTAGCATTCCTAGCAGTCTAGTTTTAGCTAATGGAATTATATTTATTGTGATTGGGGCTCGTGTTGATGGCAAAACCTACCGTATTCACGAACCACAATGTAAAGAAGAAGGTAAAATATTGATATAATTACAAATCAAACATCCTCAATGTAAATTCATTACATTGGAACAGAAAAAATATTATAGTAATTCCACGTTTTACTATGAACTAATCACGTTTGAATTGCTCTTTGTTACATTGTCTGGTCGTCCCTTTGATATAATAAATGTACACTTAATCTAAATTTGTCGCCACAGAGAGGGAAAACATTTTGCTAAGGGAATGTGGAAGTCTAGGTATTTACAGGGTTTACGACCTGTCGTTTGTTGGTTTATTGCATATTCCCTTCTCAAAATGTTTTCTCCCTTTTTTGGATCGAAATAACTCCCTAGTAGGGAAATCCAGCCTGTCTGCAAACATTTGGTCACACTCAAAACATTGTTAATTGTTCATTTGGAATATTTTCAAATTCAAAAATTTTTGGCAACCATCTTGATAATTCTTATACTGATATGAACTAACTGATATTTTAAAAGTTAAGTTAACTGATTGCTTATATTACATTTCTGTAATCAGTATAATCCAAAAACCTTTTTTCCTGGACCTGTATGTACAAAGCATCCATGTTAATTCATCTCATCTTTCCTCTCCCCGGAGGAGGTTAGAAATCATCGCAGCAAACAGTTTACTAAAAAAATAGGCGAAAAGCTCACTGAGTTAAAACTGTGCATAGGATAAATGTGTAGATAAAATGTTTCGTACAATTTTAAATTAAGATGGGTCTATTTAATACTGTCGAGTAAAAAAAATATTTTTTTTGTACCTGTTAGTAGCATTTTTTTTAAATGTGTAATTTTAAATTCCTGCGAAAATGGTCCATTGCATTTGCTACGCCCTTCATACCTCACTATTCGATAAATTTTGAACTTTGTGAATGTTTAAATTTAAATAGTACATCGTCACGAATCTTGACTTCATAGTTGCCAGGCTAAACAAGACGCGTTTTGGTAGTCGTATTTTTTAACAATTTGATTTTAAAAGTTATGTATGAAAACATTTGTCCACAATATCCATATTGATTCTGAAATACAAATATTTTTAAAATATCCATTTCACATATTTTTATTAGTATTCGTAGTATGTGATTTTTCCCTATTCAAAAATTTGTCCATCTTGTCAGTTGGTTCACTTCACCTGCAATGGGCTTACATGTTCTTACCACATTCGTTCATACATATATTACTTTTAATTATTATTAATCTTGATTGTTGCGATTCCCCAACTCTGCAAAAACCGCCACATTTAGCAACAAATGTGTCACAAGTTGGCCGTTTAGCGTACAAATTGTATGAAAGTAAAATATAACATATTGGCTAGCTCATTAAATCTCGTGAAATTTAATTCGTTATTTTATAGCAATCAATATAAGAAAAAAGTCTGCCTTGCTGTTGTATTTTTTTAATAAATATTTTCTTGGCCAGATTCTACCGTACGTGAGCAGTGAACAGTGGCCGCATTCTGAAACTAATTCGTTTCGTAAATTCATTCGTATAGTATGAGGAGGGAACGAGAGCGAAATACGGTTTTGGTTGCGTCAGAGAGAGATGGATATATGACGAAAGAACGAACTTACCAAACGAAAATGTGAAAGCATAAGCCAGCAGATAGCCGCTGATACATTTGCCAGGACGATAGGATTTTAATGGTGGGAAGTGATAAATATAAAATCAGACCTACGAACTCGCTGGCCAGTAGCCCGGTACTGCAGGAGACAGGCGGTGATTTGTCAGAGAAACTACTGACCCCTGAACCCATAGTCTAACAACTGTTATCCTCCATGGTCTAAATATATGTATAGATACGTAGTATGTAGCATTGTAATCCGGAGAATGTTAAGAATAGCCTTAATCATCCATTGTGCCTTTGACCGTTTTTTGCAACTAAAACTTTATTTCCACCAAAATTATTTAAGGGTATTATTTGTAAACACGGGCCGTTCTAATATACTTATAATTAGAACAAGACGTGCTCGCAAGTAATACCCTCATTTGGGTAAAATTGATCAAATAGTTATTATTGATGTTTGTGGTAAATACATATTTTTCAACAATGTTTTGAGCATGTCCAAATGCTTGCAGACTGGCTAGATTTTCTCCCTAGGGAGTTTTTCATATTAAAATTTGTTGCAACAGAGAGGGAAAACATTTTTGAGAAGGGAATATGTTACACAGTGTGAAAGTGGCCACTTAAACCAGCCAAAGACAGGTCATAAGCCCTGTAAATGCCTAGACGTCCATCGACGTCTCAAAAATGTGTTCCCTCTCTTTTGCAACAAATTTAGATCTAAATAACTCCCTATGGAGAAAATCCAGCACATCTACAAACATTTGGACATGCCCAAAACACTGTTGACATATTTTTTTATTTTTAAATTTATATTTGAACCACTAAGTGTGTTGATTTATTTTATTACTTACCGATTTTGAAGCAAGCGATAAGAATTAATTACCTAATTAAACCTTGATAAGGAAGCTTGTGTACCTTCGAAATAAAATTAAACAATACATACAAAATAACAAATAATTAGACCAATTGAGGGGGTTAAATGCAAAAACGTCACTGTCACTGTTTATGGGAAGCCAGCTAAACCAGCAGCAAAAAGACTATTCCTTTTGCGTTTAAACTTGAATTTTCTGAAATAAAATGTTTTTTCATGTAAATTATTGAATCCATGCTAATATTATAAATGCGAAAGAGTGTTTTTTGTTTCTGTTTCCAACACATCGCAACGTTGCGACCGACTGACAAGTTTTTTTTCATAGGCATAGCTGGAGAGGTGAGAAGTTAAACAGAATACTTATTTTTCATCACAAATAAAAAAAGTACGAAAAAAAAAACGTATATCAGCAATGAGCAACATTATTAGAAAACGAGTAGGTGGTAAGGAGGGATGTCAAAAAGAATCCATTTTAAATTTCTATAATTGACTTGCTTTATTTATTCATGGTTAGTTTGGTTTGCATTTCTGAACAGAATAGCGATGCTACGTCGCCATAGGCTAAACGGGTAGGCACGGGTTGAAATCGGGTTGTGGTCCTGTGGCTAGTGTCTCGGACTCACGGACCAAAGGTCTGTGGTTCGAATCCCACTCTACCCCAACTTGATTCCCATTTTCTAATAGTGAGTTATTTACAACTCGTTGAAAATGGCCCTCAAAATTAAATATTTGGGTTAATCATAAGAACGCAAATATTTCTTTAAAAAAAAAAAAAAAAAATGATGGTCATATTTTTTTCATAGTAATAGTTAGGAGGACCGACAATCGATAGAAGCTACTTTCTATCTCGAAAAAATGTATTATTTCATCGGGAAAATTCTCATTGATAAGCGACAAAACTAATTAATTACCTAACTAATTTTTCCCTTATACCATGCGAGCGAAGCCGCGGGTTTACAGCTTTAGCTAGTTTTAAATCTTTTAAACAGAGAAATCACGATATTTGTGACGTATTTTTTTTCCGAAGTTAAAATATGATTATTTTGATATTGTATTATAGGAGTGACTATCA
Organism: Micrasema longulum; assembly: GCF_059751315.1. Lineage (NCBI taxonomy): Eukaryota > Metazoa > Arthropoda > Insecta > Trichoptera > Brachycentridae > Micrasema > Micrasema longulum. The sequence continues at coordinate 218,785 of NW_028277593.1, read as the reverse complement.
GTTGAGAAGTTTGGTAGAGTTAGAATCCCCGGGCGATAGTAAAACAGAACCTGTGCCATAATAATGCTGTATTTCCGAGTTGCAAGCCTTTTTAAATGTTCCCCATCTCTCCCACGGGTTCTCACGGAGCTTTTTCATTTGCCGCACTTATTTCGGTAAGTGCTTCTGCCAATTTGGTCGAATTATTCCGGACAGAGCAGATTACAGCATTGAGACCGAGCACTTCTGCTTCTGCCGTCTCTCAATACACTGGTACTCGCAGTTCGAGGGGAAATTCTTTAATGTATTGACTTATACCCGTATGCAGAGACAATCCTTAAGGTGAGGAAAGTACATTCTATTGTCTTCACCTTCGGGTTATTCTCTGCATTTGAAATTAGAATGTACTTTCCTCACCTTAAGTTTTGTCTCTGCATACGGGTATTAACCTTATAATAAATAATACGCTACATATAATATGACACATTGAAGAGAAAAAAATATGTTATTTTTTTTAAACAAATCATGTTTTATAAAATTTATGTTTGAAGTTCTAACTTTGTAATTATTCATTGCATAATTTTAAATTGAAATGAAAACACTTTGTTTAAATTTATATACTCGTACTTTTTATTGATATAATTACCTGCCTGTTTTTGTGATTCTTTGCTAGTAGCTTAGAAAAGGTTTTTTTCATAAGTAGTAAGTGGGTGATGGTAAAGTGTTTTATTTAAATTATAAATTGTCGGTAATTAAATAAAATAAGAAATGGTTTAAAATAAATTAAAATATATATATATATATTGAATAACCAGAGTAAGTGCTTCAAACATACATTTAAAGTTTTTTTTTTTTTATCAAAGGAAAAATTAATATTTTCGTTCTTATGATTTATCCAAATATTTAATTTTGAGGGCCATTTTCAACGAGTTGTAAATAACTCACTACTAGAAAATGGGAATCAAGTTGGGGTAGAGTGGGATTCGAACCACAGACCTTTAGTCAGTGAGTCCGAGACACTAGCCACAGGACAACAACCCGATTTATTTTCATTACTTTGTTTAGTGATTAATTATCATGTTTGATTAGGTTAATGCCTTTAAATGAGATAGACAAACAAACGAAATTATGTAAAAATTTTGTTAATAAGGAAGCTCAGTGCTACAGGAAATTGAATGGAAATAAATGTTTTCTTACGCACGGAAAAGGTTAGATCATTTAATTGTACAGCGAAGTTTCTCGAAAATGTATGAAAAAAATGAACCGTTTTCAATGATGTAACAAATTCTTCTAAATCAACTAACGATATTTTTTATAATTGTGATAGATTTCCGGTTTCTGGGAAGCAATTAAGACAACTCTCGAAACTTTACGCTCTCGAAACTAACGTTACGCGCCTAAAAATTAAAATATTTATAAACTTTAAAAAATCAAAGCGCTGATAATACGGTACATAATTTTTGAAATTATTATTTGGCTTATTTTAATAGTCTATTGACAAATAAAAAAATCTACTAAACTTTCTCATTGTGAAAAAAAATGTAATGAATACGTGATATGGGGTCAACGGGAGTTATAAGTAGAGAAGTTCGATTTATTATTAGATAAGGGTGGATGCCATTGAAACGGATGATAATGAAATTTGTAACTGTATAAAATGTGTTGTATTGTTGAAAATGTTTAAATTAACATGTTCACAAGAATAACGTTCACACATTTACTATCATCGTATCTTTATTTATGTGCACTAAAATCCTGGACTATATATGCAGAACCGTAGTACTAAGGAGCACTTTAACGCTGGTATTCCTGGCAAAGTGTAGTTGCACTGTCGCCTATTATGCAGTAATCGATGCCATAAACTTCGTCTGCATTCGCTATTCCGAGTACCCAAACCGCGAAGCTCGGTTACTGGCTCCTACTGGTTGCTGTGTTGACATGATCCCGGCCTTGCAGCTAGCCAGGTTGTCGAGTTCTGGTACATTCAAGCGGACTATAAAATAAGGAAATAGATCAACGCATTTTGTATCAAAAATATGAAATACATTTTTTGCGTTCTAATGATTAAAAAAATATGTCTTTATTTACGATACAATTTTATTTACATTTATTGGAACACAAGTCCCAACCAGACACGGTTCCTTAGTGTGTGCATGAATGCAGTGCATTGCCAAATAATATGTGCAAATAAATTAGTAATGGATAGTTTAAATATGTAATGAAAGGAAACATAGATTCATTGCCCATTAAGAGCTCTTCAGGTACCCCAGCGTCAGGTTATTTGAGGAATTTGAGATCTTAGATATAAGGCAATTATATTTTTTTAGAATAATACTTAATCTATGTTTTACCATTTTGCCTATGTTTGAAAATCCATATTTCTTAAATTCTTCCATCCGTTGATTTTAGTGAGGTTAAGGAGCTAAAATATTTTATGGTGAATGTTACACAGTGTGTAAAGTGGCCACTTAAACCAGCCAATGACAGGTCATAAGCCCTGTAAATGCCTAGACTTCCATATTCCCTTATTTAAGGTATTCTCCATCCCTGTTGTAATTTGTTAACATTATTTAGTAGCTAGAAAAAAAAACACATTGCGAAAAATTTTAAAACTGTGCAAAAATATCAGGCTTCTTAAGGTACATAATATAATTTTTAAACAAGCGACCGAACGTGTTATACTATTTAATAGTTAGTAGAGACATTTTTGTATTTTAACAAAAGCCCTTTCCTGAAATCGTTTAAAAAGACTGATGTCTTTCTTCAGCTTTTCATATTCTCTTTAATTTTTGTATAAACCCAAAAACGTTAGTTCTTGCTCAGAGGCACATCTTTTTATAGCACCGAGTGTGCTTAATATTTAGGAAGGGCGTTTTAAACTCTTAAGGACAAGACCTATTTTCAAGTAAGGGATTGAGGATAGGATTTTCCTTTGGAGGAGGGGCTTGAGTAGGAAACACTTTGTTGACTTATCAAATATTTGAGCTTGTTTTAGATAAAATGTTTGTCTTTGTTTGTTCTTTTTATATTGATGTGCCGTTTGTTATGTTTGTATTATATTTGTTGTGCTATGTTGATTAAGTTTATTATTCGTCCCAATTTAACTTAGGACTTTGATTCCATCGAGTTGAGACTTATGTCTCAATATTTTAGACCTTGTTTTGAAAACCTCAAATGTCGCAAAGCAATCATTCAGGAGAGTGTTTAAACTAAATGTCACGGTTTTACTATTGTTTTAATGTATTTTAATGGAATAAAATCGTTGATATAGTTTAAATGCACTGTCTACTAATTTCTATTAATTGAAATTTTATAAATATTGTATGTAAAAGGCATATCCAGAAAGTAAGAGTACTGTTTGGCTCTCGAGCTGTGAGGTTTTTTTTCCCCATAAGTTGGCAACACTGATTGGTAGGGGGGGTCACCTGAACACAACGAGCCCCGGCGACCCACGTTAGTACCAAAACTTGCCTTGTAGTGTTCGTTTCTGTGAAAGATGTTAACAAGAAATCCCGCCAAGTGCGAGGTGCTCTCTGTCAAGGTTCCTTCTCGCGGAAGGAAAAACTCTGACTGAAATTTTTGCACAGTTTGAACTCGTTTGGTTGGGACATTTTGATTCACCCTGCATATTCCCCTGCTTAGCGTCTTCAGATTTTTATATTTTCCCCTTCCCGAAGATTCACATGGGTGGAAAAAAAAATCTAACCGATGAGAATGTGAAACAAGAGCTCTTGAAGTGGACGAAGGAGATGGCGGGAGAGTTCTATGAGGAGGGTATCAAAAAGCTTGTGCCACGACTTAAAACCTGCATAGAACGAGAAGGCGACTACTTGTAAAAATAAGTACTATATTCAAACAATGTACTGTATTTATTTTTTTAAATACAAAAATTGAGTATTCCTACTTTCTGGATTTGCCTCGAATAAAAGGTGATTGTGACATTTACTGTTCTTAGACAATAGTTGAACCATTGTGGTTTTTAGTGCAAACTAAATTAAAATTAGTAAAAATAGTTGAAATAAAATAACGAATTTTCGAATACTTATATAGTAGTTTAACTCTTCATATTTAGACGTGTCAAAATAGTCAGTAAACATTGCTAAAAACTTATATCAAAGAATATCCAAAACACATTTGAACTGTCAAACAATGAGCGATAGTGGCGCTACATAGTGGTAGAAATTTATTGTTTTTTTTATTGCTTTATTTACGAACTTATTCAGTCCATTTAACGATGGTAAATACATGTTTTCATAATATATACAGGTACTTTTGAAATAAAATACAACTAAAGAAAATTTAAGCGCACCTCAGTGCGTACTCATTTGGTGAACAACCTATGATGGGAAACGCCTTAGAATTAGAAGCGTAAAATTGTGATAATATAAGTTTTCCAGGAAAAACCTTCCACCATTAAACTTCATTATTATTATTATTATAACTGGATAATGTGTATGGTGTATGTAAGGGTGTTTATGTATATATGTGTGTGTATATGTATGAATATTTATGTGGGTATGTGTATGTAAACATATATGTGTGTATATATGCATGTATATGTGTGTATGTGCGTGTATGTATGTGTGTATTATTGACATTATGCGGAGCATTAGCTTTTATGTTCCGGACAGCGTCAGCATACACTGTTTCACATGCCAATATACAGGACCAACCTGGCCATGGTTATGCCTGTTGGAAGGGCTATCTCTATGTTGAACAATATTACTTTGGACATTGTCATTTTTCACGTCTCTAAGGAAGTTTTTTTTTTACAAGATTCTCTTACTTTTTAAACATATTTTCCCTGGATATTATGTATACCTATGTGTTTTTTTATATGTACCCAAGTTTACGTTTTTATTTTAATTATTTCTATATGCATGAATTAAGATATTTCATTTTGTAATGAACATATATATGAATAAATAAAATTGAAAAAATCTTGTTTTGAGTTTATAATGCGACACAATCGGGACATTGGTGCATGCAAGCTAAATCAATGATATTTTTTATTCATTCTCACAAATTGATGTGGACAATTGCCGTTTTCTCGAGCTTGAGGTACTTGCGATTTTTTTAGAAATATTGTGAAGAGCTATTGTATGGACGCATAGTCAGAGAATAATAATATCCAAATATTTTGGACATTTGATATTTTTAGAACGAGGTTTTCAATTGTAAATTAATTTTACACTGTGAATAAATCAATTAAGGTATCCGAGGTCTTGGGTGACAGAGAACTGGAATATCCTGTGAAGGTGTATTTATGTATTCCCTTGGCATAAAATTGCCTTTAGTTTAATCGCGTGCTACGCGGAGTATGTTTTGCGCTAACGCGAAAAGTTCCCTCGCATCCCCCGTCCTTGGATCTCAATCCCCGTAGCATTACGCTATGAAAATTAATAAAAATGCATGGAAACCCCTGAAGTGATGCCGCGCAACTCAGCAAATGAATTCTGAGTAATATTTTACGCTCCTGTGTTAGAAGGACAAAAAATACCAAATAAATAAGCATTATTTTTTAATTAAAAGTTATATTCAACCACAATGCTCACAATTTAAATTAACAATTACTTTCTGTTGATCTTTGAAGTCGTAGAAATATATATATATATTTTTAAAAAAGGATGCGTTTCTAAATTTGTTGCAACAGAGAGGGAAAACATTTTTAAGAAGGGAATATGGAAATCTAGGCATTTAAAGGGCTCGTGACCTATTTTTATTTTATTTTATTTATTGTGGTTTACAAGCAATAAACAATACATACTCAAAACATTGTTGAATCAATTAACTGGTAAAAGAAGAAGTATACAAATTGGAAAATTGTTTTCAGGCGTTGGCTAGTAGGTGAATTGGTTCAGCCAGATGAATCTCACCCGCATGATAAAGGTTTCAGCTCTTTTACTTCACAAAAGTCAACAGATGGAAGAGTTGAGGAAATGTGGATGTTTAAACATGGGCAGAATGGTGAATGTTACACGACCAGCCAATGACAGGTCATAAGCCCTGTAAATCAAGTCTATAATCCGTCTCTCAAATTCCAACTTATCTAGACCAAAATGTTCTAAGCGCTGATCATAAGACTGAAGGGTTCTGCCCAGATTACATTTGAATGTTAGATTAAAAATAAATAAAAAAAAGTAGAACAGACTCAATTGAATTTATGTGAATTATGTAATCTGGTGACCAGACTACTAATCCGAATTCCGAATTACTACGAACTAATGAATCGTACAAACAAATTTTCAATGATACATTTTTAAAAGCTTTACATATTCCGTATATGAATCCTAACATCTTTAGGTCTTTAGCTGGTTGCCATGTAAATGCCTAGACTTCCATATTCCCTTCTCAAAAATGTTTTCGCTCTCTGTTGCAACAAATTTAGATCTGAATAACTCCCTAGGGAAGAAATCCACCCTGTCTGCAAACATTTTGTCATACTCGAAATATTGTAGAAGGATGCGTTTCGTTTACATTTTTTTCGTATTCTCAAATATTGAGTACGTAACTATATTTTGCTGTAAGTATTTCTTTCAGTATAAATGATGAGTTTATATGGTTTTCACATAATTTTGCTTTGTAATTAATTATCGGCATCTATAGAAGTGCCAATATATTATGACAGGAGTTTAACAAATAACCAGGGGCGGTATTCTGAACGCAAAAGCGCTCGTGGAAAACGCATTTTTAACGCGTATTCGTACTAAATACACGATAACAGAGCGATCTGACAATCCGATCGAGGACAAGGCTGATATATTTGGTTCTGGACTTGAAAGTTATAAAACGAGTCTGATTTCTTTTTTTCTTAATATTTAATAATGATTTCCTTTTATGCTTTTTCATATTTCTGTATTTATTTCGTTAATATTTCTGGTTGCTTATGTGTATTTACCTACTTGTTACTATTGTTATAGTTATGCAATTTTATCATTTTTGTTATGTATTTATATATGTATTATTTTTTTTCATATTTATGTTCAATATATGTTGTAAGGCAATTTATGCCGTTTATGTAAAAGTAAATAAATAAATCTCTTCGCGCGCGATTCCTTCCAGAATACCAGTCCAGGGCTGGTATTCCGAACGCAATTATAGCGCTACATAGCGCGATTTTACGCACTAAAAACGCGTTAGCAGGAGGCGTATTCTGTCACAATTTCGTTTTGTAAGTTCGTTCGTTCGTTCGTCATATAACCGTCTCACTCTTATGCAAACAAAATCATATTTCCCGGTCGTTCCCTCTCATACGATACGAAATAATTAGTTCCAACACACAATCAAAAAGATTTCAGAATTTCGTGAGCGATTCTTGGCTGATTTTTTTTTTCTTCTTGTATATGTATTTGTTAAATACGGCACATTGTTATGAATGATTTAAAAAAAATGTTATTAGCAATATGTTCTTATTTGTATGTTTGACTCTGAGGTAAAAATCCTGGAAAGGAAATTTACGGGAGAAAAGTCCTTCTTTTGGTGTAGAAGTTTGCGTGTTCGTATACCATGCTTGCGGTCCTGGGGTCGGTTTCTGGGAGGTTTGATATAAAGTATTTGTTTTTTAATGTGGTTTTACACTGTAATATTTCACTGTCCCTTTACTTGACGTCTATAGCGTAAGACTGATCACCTTACTACCTTATGTAACAGAGATACACTGCCTACTGCATGCGGAGAGAAAAATTATTATTAAAATAAACGTATTACGTCAGCAATGGAGGACATTAAGAAAAGGGAATATAGAAGTCTAGTTAAGGGGTGAAATCCAGTCCTTGTCTGAAATACTTCGACAATCTTAAAATATAGTTATTAAATAAATTATAAGATTTGATCAAAATAAAACATATCATGTTTATAATCTGTATTTTTAATTAAGATTTAAAGTGCTTTTAGTTAAGTAGTACTAAAATATAACATCTAATATATTTATTATTTTGCCAAATTGGTACCTGTACTGTTATTGTTTTACATCCTGTAAATTATTTTCTTGACCAAAAATTGTGCTGCTTTTAATTGCCATCTATCCCCTTATTGTTTTTATTTATATTTTATTTTTACTTTTTATGTTTATTCATTTACATTTGTTTTTTTTCTTCTTTTAATTACTAGTATTTACACGTATGTTTAATTTTTTAATTATAAATGGTATATTCTCTAATTTATGTTTGTTCTTAAATTTTTTATTATTATTGGTATATTTTCAAATTTATATTTATGCTTTAATTTTTATTATTATCGGTATGTTTTCTAATTTATAATAATTATATCTCATTTCTTAACTATTAATGGTATATTTTCTAATTTATATTTACGATTCAATTTTTATTATTATTACCTGCATGTTTCCTAATTTATATTTATATTGATTTTTTAAAATATTATTATTTTTCTTTGAGTTTATTAAGCATCATTTAATGAAATAAAACAAACACATGCAAAAAAGAAGGTCCCACCCAAACACAGGAATTTACTAGCTGGTCGGGACCTGAAACAAAGAAACTCTGTACATTTTAAAACTGAAATACATAAAAAAACATGTAATTTTTTTTTTAAATGTATTTTATGGGATTCGATTTAATGTCGTATGCGTGCGTGTTTTTTGCTGGACCAAATATACCCGCTTTGTGTTATTTTGGCATGTATGGTTTTGTAGTACATTTATTATTTTATTCTAGCACACCTTCGTACCCCTGTGCAGTTCAATAAGCATTTTTTTTTTTTTTTTAATAATCTTATTTAAACGGCACAGACCCAAAATGAATTCCAAAACACAATTGTATCTCCAAACTCATTAACGAAGTGGTTCATAAAACGAAGCGCCTGAAACTCCGAATCCTCAAAAGTTTTTTTATGATCAAATCTACTAACGAGAAAGAAAAGTTTAAATAAAGTTATTGATATTCAAACAATGAAAACTTTCTAATGCTACTTGAGAAAATTTGATTGATTTGGGAAACAATGAAGTGTGATGAATCCAATTTCAATATTTTTGTTACGTTTTTTGAAGATCCCTCTCAGGATCAAAATCGGTGTATTAAATACAAAATTTAAGTCAAAAAATGTAATTTAAGTGTGTTATATAATTATTAATACATTTTATGTACGGCATAAATTTTCCTTTCGTTGCACTTTTCTTCATACAAACGTATTCCCGTATTTTCTACCCGGGTTACGGGACTCGAACTGTGATTCTTTGCACACTATATTTATTTATTAATTTCAAATAACATTTGTACACATATTCTCTAACAAATTATGGCTTTTTAGGCTATATATAAGTAAATTAAAATAATAATTACATAAAATACAATATGAAAATTTAAAAATAATCCAAAAACAAGAAATAACATAAAATCCTTTAAATAATAATTACAAATGATACGATATTGAAAATAGCAATCAAATTAAAAATATTGATCCATATATAAGAAATAACATTAAAAACGTAGAAAAATAATAAAATATAAATTATAATTATGAAGTAACATACGTAAACGAGTATGCATATTATTAGTTTAATTAAAATGTGTAAAATATAGTACAAAAACATACTTTTTACAATAATTTTAATATGGTGTATAAAGTATAAATTTAAGCAATCAATAATGCAACAAAATAACGGTTTGAACGACATAAATCCGAAATAAGGCTAGGAATAAGGAAGAAAGGAAAGCAAAAACGGATATAATAAATCATTTCATCAAATGAATTAATGCGTGGAGGTTTATATACTTACCATCGGTGTGATTCTGTCGTTCTGTTTTTTTATTTTTTATAAATTGTTTCTTATTGGAGCTAAGACCATCAAAAAACCCACAAAAGCGTTTAGTTTTATCTGCCGTATATAATAAATAATTTTGAAAAACGGTAAAGGTACGGACACAGATAAATTTCATTTTGATACTCTCCTTCCTTCGACAGGCGCCGTGGCGCAGTTGGTAAGACAGCTAAATGTGAAACTAGCGTCGCGGGTTCGATTCCCGCCAGTTGCAAGAAAAAAATCTAAGAATTTTTTTTTCTAAATTGGTCTGGATGTTGTGGTATAATTTTCATAACTTCCTTCTATCTCCTGTTTTCCACTTGCTGACAAGCCTCTAAAGAAGAGGCTTAGCGGATTATTCCTTAGTAAAAATAAAAACTTTAAAACTACAGCCAAAAAGTTCCGTTTTGAGGTGCACTTGGCATTTGCGAGAGAGTGTCATAAAAATTCCCAGACGCCGCCTATCCTCTTAACTTTTAGGCCTAGAATATTCATTTGCGCCCGCCCGCCACTGGCCTCCTACTATGGCCATGTGTGGCGTTTTTCATACGTTTTCGTAAGTTTGAAATTTCGCGCCCGCTGTCGCTACCGCGCTAGCCTCAACTCTGGACAGGCCCTTACAAGATTGCCAAAAAATTCCCACTGCAAACGGTGAGGTAACGTGTTACATTAAGCATACGAGATATTCTGAAATACTGGTATCCAAAAGCAAATATCGAACGTACATAGGCTGTTTACTAATGTATTTCCTTAGAGTATATATATCTTAGAGTCCGTACTATTCCAAAGTTTGTAAGAATTTTAGAAAAGGGGGCGTGGTCGTTTGTTTAGTGAAGACGTTTTTCGTTTCCAGATGTTTATAAAACAGGGTTGTCACAAATGCACGACTTAGGCGAGTTTTTACAGAGATTGGTAGGGAGTAGGAAGTACAATAAAAACGTTTATTTTAATTTAGTAACAAGTTTTCTAAAAACATTTTTAATACATTAAAGTAAGCAATAATAAACATTCTAAATGACATTGTTGGGTACATAAATTAATTTTATTAACAAATATGCATTTACATATAAAAACAAGTAAAACTGCAATAAAGTAAATTTATTGATTTTGAAAATTAACCAATTTGTTAAAATATTGGCTTACTCTGACGGCAGGTTGTAACTTATATCTTTAAAAACTGATTAAACGGGGTCTCCAATTCCAAAATATTTACCGTATTCGTTGTTTGATTTGAAAACTGAAAACAGTAATCTCTATTGGTTTTTTTTATTTAAACTTGTATCTTTGTGTAGAGTGAAGATACCACTTCCAATTTGGTGATTTGGAGAAATCACGCCGTTTCACTGAAGAGGTAGACAGAGAGGATAGAACACCATATCACTCTGTCTTTGCATGTAGATCTCGCTTCCTCTACATTTATACATCTCCACTGATTATGCACGTACACTGATTTTTCCGACTTTATGGTATATAAATATGAAATAAATGTATATTTACCCATAGCGAGTTAGGTTTTTGAAAACATGGGGGGGGGGGATACGGCACCATTTATTACACCTACCAAATAATTTGTTTTTGTCCAAATTAATGGATAGAAAGTGGTTGGAACACACCCAATTGTTTTTTAAGGGGACAATTGTTCCGCCCTGTCTTATGGATCCATTTATTTCGCCTTATTTCGTCTATCGGGAATCCAAAAAAATAAACATTAAATTACTATATTATGCTCATAAATTTAATGATAAAATGATTACACTAATTAATAACATTTATGTGAATACGTTATATTTTAAGGTAATGCACAGCCCTGGCATTCTTAATTATAAGAGCCGCCCAAAAAGTGGCCATAAAAATACCATTTAAAATTGGCGCAGATGTATTGTCATCTCTTTTAGTTACATTCAAATAACGACAATTTCATATTCTTTCAGTGATATAAAAAGATAAAGAATTATTTCTAGATGTCGGTTGACTCGGTAAAAAGTCGTCGAGTTTGCATGTTTTGAAAATTTTAAGATATATTTGAAACGTTTGAAAAAAAAAGATTTAAATCACATAAATCCAATGTATAAGGTATTTGAATTACACAGAAACAAATGCTATAATAATTGCTCAAATGATAGTACAAAAATAGTGGTGCATTTATGTTGAAAACTACCAAAAAACGTATTAATTTGAAAATGTATAATATTTGATAAATATTGTGATAACTGAAGCGTTTTCTCCCTTTTCCAGTTCTATTTGAACATCCTTTCATGGCACAAGTCGGCATAATGAATGTTGATGTAATTAGCACTAAATACGTTAAACAATCATCAAAATACCGACAGAGCATTTGACAGTTCAAAACAATACTGGCCGCGTACTTAAAAAAAGAGCATCGTAAAATTCTTAAATCGACTACAAAACAAAAAATGAGGACCGTGCCCATAGGTCTTTTTTGCCTCCCTTTCTCTCACTTACAGAACATATTGTAAAAAATTGATCCGCTATAACCGGCAACATGCATTGGATCGGTAAAATGTTTTGTTATCCCTCTATATATGTATATACTTTAAGTGTATTTCCCATAATTAAAAAAAATAAAATAGTCCTATTATAGCAAAATACGACTTCATTATTTAAAAAGAAAGAGAGATTTGCCAAGCCAGGTCTTGTTTTCGAGTTAACGTTAGGAATCCTTGGTACAATACATTTTAAATAACTTAAAAATTGATCCCGGAGTTTGCTTATTGGTTGATGGAACGCGACACAACTCCCGGGTAACGCTGCTCCGCGCCGTTGAAAACAAACTGAAAACGATTAATTTGGATTTTAAATTAATGTTAAATAACACATAATGATATTACTGCATTTAGTTTAACTATGGAGTGCCCACCCTCCAAAAGGTGCCGATAAAGGTTTGATGTTGCATCATTGTTATTAAAATTCTGAGTATTTTTATTTACGTATGCAATGTGAATCAATATTTTTCTTTGTACTTGTAATTTGTAATATAGGTGGAGTGGATTTCAGAGAACGCCCATGTAGTGTGATGTTTGCCACGGCAAATGTCAAGGGGTAAAATTGTTCGGCCCCTGTTTCATGTGTAAAGTACCCACCTATCTACGCGTATTTTTTTATAATTGTCTGCCTGGCTTTTCAAATTGAGTCATTGAAATTAAGACCCCTGATTTGAAATATTGTTATCGTAAAGTCAGATTATGCTAGGAAGTAAAATATAAACAAAACGAACAAAAAAAACATCACGCCGTTTCCCCGTAGGGATAGGCAGAGAGGATTGAACGCCATATCAATTGCTTATTGAATTTAGTTATTTATTAAATTCATTTATTTAAAATAAAACACACTTTACAAACTAAAGTTAAATTGAAGACGCACATATTATAAAAAGACAAAAAATACAGAAAGAGACTCTTGTCAAAATAGTAGAAGAATCCTGCTCCGGAAAACCCCTACGGATACATGGAACAGATCAACATCCAGAGCGATGTTGTTCACCATAGCGGTAGCCCTTCCAACAGGCATAACCATCGGCAGGTTACTCCTGTATATCAAAATATTAAACAATCTATGCTGACGCTGTCTTAGGTAATTATCAGGAACATACAAACCAATGCTCATCATTATTTCAGAATTACCGATCATACTGCGCAACAATCGATAAAAATGTGTAGTCAAATACACATTCCTTCTAGTCTCTAAACTTTTGTAGCCAAGCATATCCTGGAGAATCTCGGCCGGGTAAAGCCAAGGATAATACCCACACTCTCTCATTTAGAGATATCTCAGAAACTTAGATGGATTTTTTCTATCATAAGAGAGTACTTCAGTTCATGTGGCTCCCAAATCATCCAGCCACTTTCGAGTCTACTTCGCACCAAGGCGTTGTAAAGAGTTCTCAGTACGCGGGTATTTTCGAAAACCCTGGCAGTACGCAGAACAAATCCTAACATCTTCAATGCATTACCACTGATTGTCTTATGTGTTCATAAAATGTCAGCGTGCTCACAAATCTAATACCCAGATCCTTAACATTCGGTGTTCGTATCAGATTTATGCCATGTTTTTTCGGTCGTTCTCGTTTTCTGCATCCATCAACTTTCACAACGTAAATCCTTTTAGCCGTTCTTTCGCTTTCCATTTGTTCTACATGTGCAAACCAACGCAGAACTCCTTTCTTGATTCGGTCGATAATGCTCATCTCAGCCTTACATAGACCATGAATCTCAACATTTGTACATCACACTAATCACCCGTAGTTTTACCTTACCTGGATTTTCATTAGTTGGAGGGATTTGAATAGGAAACTCCTTGATTATTTTCCGAATGTTTGAGTTTACTGTTTACCATATTGATTTGCCATATATATGTTTTTTTTTAAATGATTTATTATGTTTCTGATCCTATATTTGTGGTGATATACTCATGTGTCTGTGTCAACTAATTGCTAGTCCCATCTCAACACAGGACTTTAAATCCCATGGAGTTGGGACTTCTGTCTCAAATAATGTACGATAAACTTGTGTATGTAAATAAATATTTTTTTGTTGTTCATATACTCATGTTTTATATAACTTCCATGTATGTAAAATCCTTAGGGGCGCGAAAAATTAATTTAAAAAATAAATGTATAATACAGTAGTAATCGAAGTTCGGTGGTTTTAAAAAAATATGTAATTTTTTAATTACTTCACCCGTGAAGTTACCAGTTCTCGTCTGTGAGTTTTGTTGATTGGTGAGTTGGCTTCCCGGAAACCGGAAATTTATCACAACAAAAAAAAAAAATTCATACATTTTCGAGAAATTTTTCCATACAATAAAATGCTCTATTTTGTTCCGCGTGTGAGATTACATTTTTTATATCCAATTTCCCGTAGCACTGAATTTCATAATTAACACTATTTCCACGTTGGCTTCAGTGCTAACCGCGCGGGATGCCATGAGCGAGCCACGGGCTGCATTCTGCAGTGTCAGGTGGCCTGTCACCGGAGGGCGCCACCGCGCACCGTCACCGTCACCGCCCACCGCACCGTGTCAGGGTGACGTCACCCAGGGCCGTGCTCTCGGAATCGATACTGCCACTAACCGCCGGGATTTCACAGCCAACGCGGGCCCACACTATTTTACGTTTGAAATTATCGCATTCAATTGCACACAGTTGAGTACTATAATATTGTATGTATAGATACACCGCTTCAAAAACCGAAATACTAAAACGAATAGTTTAAAATTTAGCACGCTTGAATACAAACTATTATTTACTATATCTAAACCCATATAACATAGGTGCGAAGGTTTTCACGGTCACTGTTATCAATATTATGTATCTTTTTTGGGTGATACCGTGTATGTTGGATTTGATCCGACGTTTCGGCTACCATTGCAGGAGCCATCTTCAGGTTTTTCACAGTTTTCCCTGAAGATGGCTCTTGCAATGGTAGCTGAAACGTCGGATCAAATCCAACATACACGGTATCACCCAAAAAAGATACATAATATCCATATAACATATCTTAAATGCTGCAATAAAATTGACACTTTTTTAATTTTTCATGCTTTCAGGCATTTTATATTTCATCATACAATTTTATTCCTTTATACCTACGTCAACTTTGGGATTATTACCTGGCTCAAAATCGTAATTCGATTCCACAGTATTTATTTATTCTTTACTAGCTGCCCGCGTCTAAGGTCGCGTGGTATTATGGAGAAATTAGTTAATTAATTAGTTTTGTCGTTTAACAATACGGATGTTCCCGATGGCATTAGATGTTTTTTTGGAATGAAAAAATGTAGCCTGTATCGATTGCCAGTCCTTGAACTATCGCTATGCAAAAATTACGACGCGACTATCCGTTAGTCTATGGCGACCGGACGGAGTAGCACCGTTATTCCGTTTTAATATTAATTCATTTTCCACTAAGATTTTTTTCTAGGGAGTGAGTCACAGTGAATAGTCGCATCGGACTTGACAGCTCTCTGGCTATCCGTATGCAAGAAATCACGTTGATAGGTCGCTCCGTTGCGATGCACTGAGCGATTTTTGTTGAATTACCCACGTTTTGGAGAACATCCATATATCATTCCACACTAGTTTCAATTTATTTCATATTTTTTCTTGTCAACGACGGATTTTTTTATTTTGGATTGTTATTGTTGTCCCGAGCCTGTTATTTGGTTGAAATATTGTTTTATTTTAAACTAATTTTTAAAAAAAGGTTTTTGTCCATATGAAACATTATAAATTAAAGAAGTGTGTAATCATTTCACACCAGGTAGCGAGCTATAAATTCTATTTTCCTTCCTTATATATTATAAAAGTATACGACTTCTAGGCACACCGAACATAGCTTCTAACATTGAGACGTCATCTTTCTATTCCTCTCACGTTCCGTTAGCGATAAAAATGATAAAAGTTCACTTCAGAACGATTAATGGAAATTTTGTAATATATAAATATCGATGGAGGTAAATGTTCTTTTGAATTATAACCAATTCAAACAGAGGTGCTACATATTGATGCCTTTTTAACTTTATTGAGATACTGATATCAAATTATGTTTAGAACATTACTATTTATTATTATTATATTAATTTTAAGCGAGCAACTTAAATCTATTTTAACAAAAGTTAAAAGTATTTGTTCTACAAGTAATTGTGAAATTATTTCGATCATTTTTTGTACGTAATACGTTGTCTTCGAATAGCAAAATGTCGAAATACGATGCATTTGGTGTAGCTATTAATGCGTGAGGTATAAAAGGAAATGAAGATTATTTTTTTGATTATGTCAATATTTCAAACGTTTTTATTCATAAGAAGGTTTTGAAAATATTATGATATGTATATAAATACAATCTTGATTTGCCAACAAACAAAAATTGTGATTTGGTCATTTTTCCTTGTATTATCACGGTATATTGTGAAGTATATCAGTAATATATGTCCTTCGAAATCTGATTACAAGTATCTTACATGTTTTTGCCAAGTATGAATAAATCAGCCGTATAGGATAAAATATTGTGATATTTTAAAATAAAATGTGATTTTATGCTTACCTGCTGTAATTTTAAATGTTCTGTTCTTTAGTAAGTGGCTATTGTTAAACTTTATTAATAATTACGTATTTGATTAATAAGCTGAAAACACGCGATTTCGGAAAAGATTTATTTTTAGATTCAACAGTATGTTCAGTTTAACCCAAACCCGTGAAGTTTTACCTTTATTAAATTATCAAATGACGTTCTTTTCTATGGGATATGAGTAGATTATGTAAGTTTTCTTGATTATTATGATTGATTGTGTTTAATTATAAAATATAATCTTATTTTAATTTATGAGCATTCGATATAAATACAACGTGTCCCGGGCTCAAGTGATCGGTTGTTTTCATATGAATATGTTTTTTTAAACACGTTTTTTTCTCCATGATTTACAATATTGTGTTCAAAATTATCAAAATGTTTTGTTCATTTTGAATTCCAAATGTTTTTTGCAGTTAAGAAAAACATCCAATTTCAGTTCTGCAGTTTTTGTAAATAAACCCTTTAATTTTAAATCGTTGTTTTTACCAAAATTTCACTTATCACTTACAAATCAATCATTATTCAGACATTTTTTATTTCTTTAATGCTTTGTTGGACTTTTAAAATATGGCTATGTAACGGCAGTACTAACTTTAATGTATTGTTATTATTAATACTTATCGTAGGTACTCGATTTCATAAAT
This sequence comes from Micrasema longulum, assembly GCF_059751315.1. Lineage (NCBI taxonomy): Eukaryota > Metazoa > Arthropoda > Insecta > Trichoptera > Brachycentridae > Micrasema > Micrasema longulum. Next base: position 201,314 of record NW_028277593.1, on the reverse strand, counting down.
CGGTAGTCAGATGGCAGAAGGGACCATCTGTATTTTTTTCTGTTTTTTAGTTTTCAAAAGTTTAAATCAATATTTCAGTAAATACACATAGCAAAAAAAAAACACTATTATTTAGAATGGTAATTCATTATTGAAAAGCAACACTAAAATATTTTAGTTTGGGGATTGAAGTTTTGAAATTGAGTCGTATTTCAGCTCTCCTGAACATTTTTGAAAATTACAGATGGTCCCTTCTGCCATCTGACTACCGAAATTAACTAAATGTTCACAAAAAAATATTTTTTTACTTCATAACAATAAGTTTTCAATTTTTTTAAACAGTTGTACAATATAAAATGTACGTTAGTAAACGGTAACATGGGATGAGTACGACATTGAAAGACGTGGTATGATCAGATTAACCAAAATTTAAAGTCTGTTCATGCCAAAATCAGGCAGAACCGAAGGGCATGTATGACAAGATGTATGAATGTGGAAGAGGCTAGGAATTATTCTAGGATAGACATGTGTGGCGATCCATCCTCTCTGCCAATATGGGAAAATGGCGTGACGTTAGTAGTAATGACGAACAAAAGTTAAGAAAATGATTCAACTTCTAGATATCATGACAATTGATCAAATAATCAAATTCAATGTTGCTAATGAAATAAACAAAATTATTAAAGGAATAGTTCCGAGATATTTTCAAAATAAACTAAAAAATAATGAGTTCTTTCATAACTATGCAACAAGAGGATCTAAAAATATAAGACTGGAAAATAAATCAAAAGCAATGTCCCAGAACTGCCTTATGTTTGTACCTTGTTCCCTTGTGGGAACACAATTATTTGAGGAAATGCCAGAAAGCATAAAAAATGAAATAAATGTAAATATATTTCAAATTAAATGTAAAAAGTATATATGTGAAAAATATTAGGTAATATTTAGTGTAAATAGTTAATATAATTAATCAAAATGTACATATGAAACAGTGAATATTATAAATTAGGATATTAAGTGTATAATAGAGTATAATAGTGATAAATAATGTCAGAATAAGTATAGATGTAAATATTGTGTTGTAAATATATATTAGACTATGTCAATCATAGAACTAAATAAATTAAAATAAATAGTTAAAGTAATAAACATAAAACCGTGAATTCTATGTAATACAGAAATATACAAAATAAATTATTTATTGAGTAAGTTATTTTCTACCATTTTTTTAAATTTCTATAATATGTACTACTCTAATTTACTAAAGAAATTAAAGACAAATAATACCCACAATAATCCACAAATTTAAAATCACCAGTTAGCGTTTTTTTTTTGCTTTCGCGACATCTTCAAGGTATCTTATACAAAATTATAATAATGTTTATACAAAAAACCATCACGCCTGCATTTGATTTAACAATAAAGTGTCCTATGCACGACTGCGTGGGGATAAGAGTTCGATGATTATGGTTCTATTTATTTATATTGTGATTTAATTTTGTTACTTATGATGTTTTATTTGTTTTTCAGGTAAGTGCCACTTCCCATTCATCTGTTTAGTCGTCCTGATACACGGCATTCGGATACAGTAAGTTATTCGCTGTTTCTTCTTCATTATCCCAGACAAGATAATATAAGACATATTTAAGGCGAGTGATACTTAAATCTTTTATTTTCTAAATTCAATATATTAAATGTACGACTGAAGGCAGAATAATTATTCCATGGATGAAAACTTCTTTTGCCCAAAGGCATTCAGTTTTTATTGGCCCTCGTATATACAAAATACTCCCACAAGAAGTATTGTGTTTAGCTGGAAACAAATATTAAATTTGTGCAAAATATTGGCTTTTAAAAATGGGAAGGAGCCAGTTGAAGCAGCAATTAAGGGTTTTATGTGCGATTCAACATTTTTTGTCAGTGTGTCGTATTTTAAAAAACGACATTTTTCAAATTTAATAAATTATTTCAGTAGATTCTATTATTTCATCAGTTTATTCTTTTTTTTAAAGTTTTTTTTTTTTCTATATTTTTTTTAGTTTCATATACTTTGCCAGTTTTTATGTTTAAAAATTATAAGATTTTCATATTTTTAAATATTATTTAATTTAAATAATTTTAAAAAGATTTTCATATTTAAATAATCTATTATATAAATAAAACACGAGTGGTACTTTAATCCACAAATTTGGAATATCCAGTTACCGGTTTCATCGCTTTCGCGACATCTTCGAGACTGGTGAGACCCAGTATCACTCGTGTTTTATTTATATAATAAATTACAATGAACTTCCATCAAGAATTTTCACTTACAAACTTAAATGTTTTAAATAAATTTTTGACATTACTAAGATTTAATATGCTGAAATGCTGCCTACCTCAGAACGGGTCCAGAATACCCAGTGATGATTGCCAGTGTCTAATATGTTTGCTTATAATTTAATTTTACTTAATTGTATTTGATACGTTTTTCCCTGTTTTGCAAACAGAGCTAATTGTATTATTTATTTATTATTATCGCCGATTATGGCACTGAACTTAACTGATATCCACAAATTTTAAATAACTAGTGACCGGATTCATCTTCATTCGTGACATTTTCGAGACTGGTACAACATTAAACGTACAAATTTATACAAAAAACAGAATATATAAAGAATTTCAAATTTAACTTCTGAAGAACCTATTTATAAAGTGTTACTGGGTAAATACAAGAATTTATTAAAATAATATTATTTTAACGTAACAATGTTTTGAGTATGTTCACATTTAAATTTATTGCAACAGAGAGGGGAAACATTTTTGAGAAGGGGAATATGGGAGTCTAGGCATTAACAAGGTATAACAATATGACCTGTCATTGGCTGGTTTACCAGCAATAAATTCAAATTATTTTAACGTGTTTAAATACATACATTCTTTTGGCATTCTATTTTTTAAAAAGGGTATTCCTAATTTTTTTGTGATGTTACCAGTCTACCGTTTACTGGTTATTCCAAATTTGTGGACACAAGTATCACTCGTCTTATACTTCTGTAGTGAACTACAATGAACTTCCACCGAAAATGTTCACAATCAAACTAGAATGTTTTATATCTATAAAATTTATAATTTAAAGATTTTTTACTAACAAACAGATTATTTTAATTTTTTGATAGTCTTACGCAATCAAACCAGTAGAATAGTAAATGTTTTTTCACATTTCCCTGAGTATTTATGATTCTGAAGACTAACAACTTAATCCAGTTACGTTATCGTTTTTGTGATGATCAATTCGCCTCGATGATCTCACTGGGAATAACTTTTGATAAAGATGCAATAGAAAAATGGTATAACTTTTACCCCCAAGGAAAAAAAAGTGACTCAACCGAACTCGTGAAACTCGCCATGTCGTAAACGGATTTTTTCGAGCATTTTAAATAATACAAACAATCTTATCGTGGCTTTAGTAGCGGATTCCTCCTCCGAAGATGTTTAATTTATCATACTGTGATAATATATGAACCTCAATCGCAATGGTAAGTTAACAGAGTTATCTACAATTGTCTAAAAAATAAAATCTAATTTTCTTTGCGAAAATGAAAATATTTGTATGAAAATTTGTAACATCTACATTGGTAACCCGTAATTGAACATGTTTTCATATTTATATGAATACTCAATTTTTTATACAGGAAATTATATTTTACTTTATCGAAAACTGACGATAACTTTTAATCCCTTTGTAATACTGGCCCTGGGGGGCAATTACAATCAGAAGTTAACTGAGTTATTTTCGACTGTCTATAAAGTAAAATCTATATTTATTTACAAATGTGTATATTTTTATGAATATTTAAAGGATCTTCGTCAGTAACCTTTGATTGAACACGTTTAGAACGTTTCAAATTGCATGATAAAATTGAAGATAACCGTTAACTTCCTACTGTAATATGAGCCCTGAAATCGTTGAAGGGATTATACTCATGTAGTATGTACGTCACTACGTTTTAAAAAAGATAAATACTAACTTATTTATTTTTATGGGAACAGTTAATCCGCATATCATTCTCTTAATTAAATTACACGTCACTCACGCTTGGAGGACACTTTCGCAGATTGTTGCATAAAATATTAGTTAAATAGGTAGTGTGAATATACTAAATGTTTGACTACAAAGTCATTGCTTTTAATATTGATGACAGTGTGAATAAAGTTTAAGTAACCTTTGTTAGTTTCAGTAAAGTTGCGTACTATAATTCTCCGTAAATAGTATGCTTGGCTTTAAAATAATAGGTAAAACAATTACATAGCGCATAAGAGATACTTTTTCACAAAAATGGAGCTGTGAAAATTTATAAAATAGAATGCATCAATCTAATGACTAGTTGCACTTAAATAATAAGTTATTCTTGCGTTATTGTCTAAATGGACAAAATAATTTATATGTGAGATTAAACCACATGTTTTGACCATTTTAACGAAAACGAAACAATCATTCGACTTCAAACTTTTTCAACTAAACTTTTTTGGTGCGATTCTCGTATGGAATAAGATGAATCTCGAAAAAGCACTATGAAAACATAAATTTATTACACTGAAAAAAAAAAAATTGCGCTACAAAACCTAAAATCCTGGGTCTGATTGTCAGTCATGTAGTGTGCCGTATCTATTTAGAATCTAATGTTAAAATGTAACGTTTGAAAATGTTTAGTTCGCGGTTGTATTTAGTAAGAATATTACAAATTAAAATTTCAAAAATCATCGTTCCTAGGTTTGGTTGTTAAATTACAAAACAACTATCTTTAAAAAAACTAGAAATAACAGATTAATAAAAAACGAACCCGCCGTCTTATAGGAAAGTAATCAAATTACACAAATCATATTAATTTACCCTTTTTTTATATTTTGTTCCTATAAATTTCTCTTTGCCTGACGTGGAACGTAATAACGCGTGACATTGATAAATGTATTAAGCGCCATTTTGCGGACATTTCATTGTTTTAGCAAGCTGGCGGAACGCTACATACATAGCACAACACTGTGAATGACGTCACCCATCGCTGCCTTCTGGAAGAAATAGGAACGTTCTGTCGGGCTGAATACATTTTTCTTCCTCAAATCTAATCCCAAAATTTCGTTCGTATGTTCGGTGGTCACATACATAATTCAGATATTCTGAATGATTTTCTGCTAATAATTATTTTTGACGAAGACAGCATAGGTTGTTTTATCCACGTACCATCATGCATAACCATTCTGCTAATGGTTATGATCAAAGAAGAGCGATTTCTTTGCTAAATTCACAGTGTCGTCTTAGGTGTTAACGTATTTTATGACCTCTGGGAAACACTATTATTATTTTTTGTTTTTTTCAGCCCCTAATTTTATTAATAATATTGATAAAATTATAAATAATATTATCAATGAAACTTCTTGGTTTAGTTTTACTTTTTATTATTTTGACCAACGAGCGCTTTCGCCTAAGTAGGCATCTTCTAGACTGGTAATGTGTGTTTTTAAAAATAATAAATGCTTAATCTCAATTTCGGTCCATTAACTCCCAAAAATGAACTGCTTAGCAAACTAGTTGTAAATATTTATGTTTTCTGTCCGCTGTTAAAATACTTATTTGATTTTCTTATAATAATAATAATAATAATAATAATAATAATGTTTGGATAATTTATATAGCGCCATTTTTGTGGAAATCACCTCAAGGGCGCTGTACAATAAACAAATATCCCAACACGTCTTGCAGCTACAGAGCGCATGGACGGTTGGGATTCTAGTTCCTCGTCTCTAATTATGATATATTACAATTATGATATATATGAGCTAGATAACAGAACGTCTTGCAGCTATAGAGCGCATGAACAATAAGAAATCTAGCCCCTAATTACATTTTTTAATTTTTTTTATTTATTTGACAATGAAGTTTAGAGTTTAAGTGATATTTTAAAAACGAAATTAAAAGCAGATTTATAAAATTAGAATTTAGATGACAACAAGTCTTGCAGCTACTGAGCGCATGGACGGTTGAAATCTCCATGTTATTATAGGTTGTTATCTCCAAAATATGTTAGATTTCTTTACAACGTTTACAGCTTTTAAGATATTTATCTTAAAAGCTGTAAACGTTGTAAACAATTTACCAGTCTTGAAGATGCCTACTTAGGCGAAAGCACTCGTTGGCCAAAATAAAAAAAAACAAACTTAACTAAGAAGTTTTATTGATAACTTTATTTATAATTTTATAAAAATCATTAACTATGGAGTTTTATTAAGAAATATCAACAAAAAATTTCAATATTACCTAATATTATTATTTATTTATTTATCTTATTAAATTTACTTAAAAATTACCACCGTAATATAAAGTTGCTTTGACTGTTTAACTAGGTTAAGTAACCCTGTTCTAAGACAGTCAAAAATATATATTCCTTTACTCGCCAAAAACATAATTACATATTTTACTATTGCATCCTTTAAAATGTTTATATGCCGTAATCGATTATAATAATAATAATATTTGACTGATTTATAGCGCCATTTTTGTGAAAAATCACCTCAAGTGCGCTTTACAATTTTATTCGTAAACTTACATTCTCACTAAGCTAGAGTTACATATATATTCTGATTTAAAATTGAGGGTATGACAAACAAAAGAAGTGAACTTCCAGTTGAGATCGAAACTGACTGAGACTGTTGGTGATTCGCAAGTGTGAACGCAACTGGTTCCAGGCAGAGGGGCCTATCTCCGAACCCAGTGTTTAGGCAGCGCCGGATTTAAACAAGTTTTCCTCTGCCTGAAAATATTCATTGCATTTACGGCCTAAGCCAATTACAACACTTACATGAAGAAGCATATATACATGATTCAAGTCTGTACGAGTAAATTAGTGGATTTAATTATCACTTGTCGTTTATTTCTATATAAATGTAAATCAAATGCAAGAAACAGAACATAAATATATGTGGCAAAGACAAACAAAAACAATAAAATAATGATGCCAATCCTTTTACATCTCACACTGTTAGTGGCGAAGAGATCTACGAAAAATGGGAAGATAGATGTATATTTTATCGAGATATGTGTTGTATATTTAAATTATATTTTTTAATCTTTTTCGTTCGATTCTTATCCTGCAGGAATAAAAGCTTTTCCTCTTCAAATATCGGCAATCGCCTTAAAAAGATTTCCACCGCTTAGAAGAAAAATACAATCAAACGGGGAGAAATAAAAAACGCCGACTTAATTGGAAAATATCGACGGCACTTACCGCACCCCGAGATTTCTACGGAAACTCGTAATGGAGAAATCCTGATGGGTGTTTTCTTCTTCAATTTACTTAACAAAACGGGAATCTTCCAGACAGATTAATTTTTTGCATGAAATGCGTAAATATTTAAAATATTTTGGTTAATATAATTATATATAAAACCACAACATACAACATGGAAATCAAGTATTATCCCTTACTTGCTTTCTGGTATAGAGTTTTATTTATATTAATAAAATAATTCACTTCCATCGAATTTAGTGATTGGTTTATGTCAACCATCAAAAGAAAATTTCAAAGTCTCAGTGAATTCTAATTTTATCATAAAATCTGTTTAATGATAATGTTTGATTTTTATAATTTGATTATTTTGTCGTTTGTTGTTCGTCCTTATCGAAGTTTCGGACAGTGTTGCTGCAGGATCATTAAGGCTATTGTGTTGATTATAGACGCTGCAATGCTATCTAAAATGTTAGCAAGAAGGACGATCAAAGACAATTAAACCCAGAAATCGTCATCATCATACGAAAGGCCATAAAAATCTAAGAACAGAATCTGTTTATTCCTGCTTTATGTTCTAGGACTTCAGGCGCTTAAAATGGTGGTATTTCTTTTGTGATGAGGAACTTAAGCCCTACGGGGAAATTTGATACATGTTTTCTTGCGCGCGATAAAAATTAGAACATTCACTTATACGGCAAAGTTTCTTGAAAATGTATGATTTAATAAAAATGAACTTCTTTGAACGACGTCACCAATTCATATGAATCAACCACTGATAAGAGAGCTGTAAAAGATATCCGGTTTACTTACCATAAACAGATGACTCGGCAAAATTGACATAAAATAACCGGAAGAAAACCTCTGATGTCACATATGGAGTAATTTCAAAAATACAAAAATTTAGAAAATCATACCTCTGATAATACGATATAATTTATTTTTTTTAGTTTGGCTTGGTTGAATAGTCTATTATCAAATAAAAAAACGAACCACTGACCTTCTTTATCGATTTTTATATTAGGATTTTTTTTAGTCTTCATAATCAGCTAGCTAAGCTAGTAAGTTCACTTTTTTTCCTTTTCTTTATTATTATCGCCATGAAATAAGTATGTACTTATGAATAGAGTACGGTCTCTGACGTCGCTGGCACGAAGAAGTCTAGACTAGTGACTAGATTTCATTAAAATGCTGGAGGCGTCATACGTGACGATTTTAACGATGTTGGTATAGACCTCCCAAATTGGAAAAGTATTTTTATGTCAGCCTTTCTTTGCGGAGAAACCTTAATCCAATATTTCTGGAAAATGTGTTGCAAAATTAAGCCCGGGGCTTCTTAAATAAGAAAACTTTCGCCGATGGTATTTCAAATTATGACAATTTGATGAGGTAATTATAATCCATAATCGTTCTTCCTCATTTTATTTTACTCTTACTTAATAATTTAACTTTTTGCGTTTCCCCTATAATATCTTTTAATATTAACGCTGGAAAGTTTTTTTAAAATGGCTTATATATAAATTTATGGGGTTTTCAAAACATACGCAGTATTTAAATTATCAACATTTCAATGATGTATATTGTTGACACATATTTTTAGTTCTCTACTATTTTCTACAGGCATTATTTAATAAAACATTTTTTTTAAAATTTTATTTTTATTATAAAGTAATGCCTAGTAGGAGGAGACCCGTGCTAAGGCAGACTAACATATATGTTTATTTTTATATCTCCATATACATACACACACATGTGTGTAGCCATATACAAAAACATACACATATACATACACACCCTTACATACACATACATATAGATATATACATATAAATTTTATCCGTTTTGTCTTTGCATTGTATAGTGTTTAAATTGTAGTTGATAATATTAATATTGCCTTTTTTAAAAAGGAATAACCCGCTAAGCTTCTATTCTAGATGCTTGTCAGCAAGTGGGAAAGAAAGGAAGTCATGCAATAAAGCTTTTAGTTTCTTTCTTCCTAAATTAATAAGCCATTGGTTTATTTTATTGTTTTATATAGAAATTACATAGGGTTGGATGAATAAAATATCTTTAACTTTATTATTAATTCTAGGAGCCACAAAGCTAAAAGATCTCTGTCCAAAAGAAGTTCTTGCATTACTGGAGTAGATATTTTAAAGTAAAACTGCTTCAAATCCTCGGTGAGTCGATTCGCGCGTGTTCAAAACATCGCGCGTCTCTCGAGACTTTCAATATCTCCGAGAGAAATGATAGAAATACGAACCGGGCTGTTGAGATAGCGGCAGGCTTTTCCCCACACCCTGTGACTTAACACATTTTCAGTCAAACACCAGCATCGAGCCGAGTTCTGGCCACAAACGGCTAGCCTAGCTCTAACCACGGACACGGTTCTCATTAAAAGGATTTTCCTATGTTTAATTCATTTCCACAACTTGTGTAGTTACACTATTTACTCTAATTCACACAAATCGCATTTGTCATTTAGATACTAGCATGGAGTTTGCAACTCTAGCAACAAAACTAATTTAACTTACGTGAATATGGAAGGCAACTACGTATAGGAAGAATGGTAAATTTTACACAACGTGTAAAGTAATCACTTAACCTAGTCGATGACTGATCATTAGCTCTACAAATGCCTAGACTTGTATTTTCACATTTCTACATCAACAGCTTCATCTCTTTTCATTTTAACACCTTTGACGCTAACATTGAACTATAAATTAAAATAAATATACCTAATATTTTTTACGTAAGTCTTTTCACAGAAACGTAGAGCACTTACTAAATATATAGATTAATTCAGTATAAAATTAACACCTGTGACGACTTCTTTACTTCGAAGCATAAGTTGTATAAATGTGATTTTTTAGTTTAAAAAAAAATCTTGATGAGGTATAAATAATGAAGATGAATCCTGCAATAACGTTTAAGTGATACAGAACTGGAATATAGATACACTCGTACAGATTCTGAGTAACCAACCAATTGGCAGCTTTTTAATATTCATCGAATGTATTTTTATTCCCTAAGACCATCTACCCCCGCTATCACCCCCTCTCTTTATGAGATGGTAAGTATTCAGAGACGTAAGAGTGAGTACGATCCAACTTAATAAAATTACAATTTTAACGCTCGATGAGAACCTCCCACTTGAAAGTCCCGACCCGGTTAGAGATTTAAATACACAGCAAACAAAAATATCCTCCTACGATGTTTTTATTCAAAGCCCTCTTGAACTGGATTGGTCTGTTTTTCACCTTATCCACTTTTAAGACACTTTTTATTTTCCGCGTGAAAAACATATTTATATCTAGTGTAGGTTCACCGAACATCCGACTTTATTTTACTTTGCCTTTATTTATACAAGGCCAAATAATATTTTCACCCTAGAGTTTTTTGCCCGTGTAAGTACACTAAGTAGCGGTGACTTCAATCGAACGTTATGCAGGAAGCAGCCAGTCCACATTTTTTGAAAAATGAGATATTAGTCAACAATATTTTGAGTTTGTCCAAATTTTTGTGGACAAGGACTGGATTCAACTCCCTGGGGAGCTGTTTATATTAACATATTACAACAGAGATGACGAACATTTAAGATAAGATAATATAGAAGTCTAGGCATCTACAGGGCTTTTGACCTGTCAATGGCTGGTTTAAGTGACCACTTAACACACTGTGTAACATTCACAATTCTGCCTATATTTGAACATCTTTATTCCTTCAAGTCTTTCATCTGTTGATGTTTGTGAAGTTAAAGAGCTGAAACCTTTATTTATGCGGGTGAGATTCATCTAATTGAATTATTTCACCTACATACCAGGCAACGCCTGAAAATATTATTTTTTCAATTTCTATACTACTTCATACAATATTTTATTATATAAATAGCAACGCGTGTAATTATAAGTTAGTTAAATTCCTGACGATGTGGTAGTAACCTCGAAACCGGTCGAAGTGTAATAAAAAAAATAAAGTGGTTTATACAAATTTATAAACAAATAAGTGCATATTATATATGTTACGTTTCTATAGCTGGCTGCTTTCTGCATAACTACGTTTAATTTCTTTATTTGGTTTTGGCCGGAAAGTTTTCACTTTATACCCAGGAGCGCTAAACAAAATCAACTTTTCTGTCTTCACCTCTCCCGAGGTAATTGTTTCCGTATTCTCGTTCTGGAAAACAAAATAAATAAACCTCTTTACACTTGAACAATGACCAAAGTACCGCAAACTTGACCCGAGGAACCAATTTCACTTCAAATAATGATATTATAGTTCAATTTGCCTCGGGAACATGGACTCCACGAACATGGGTACTTAAAATCTTTAGTGATGGATGTTGTGTTTTATTTTGCCTCTGGGAATCGAAATGTAACTATTATTTGCCAGTAAAACAATTGTTTTTCTAGTAATATATTTCTTCTCACTAAAAAAGCAATAAAATTCTAGTTTAATAAAGACAAAGTGGTTTTTACACGTTTTTTGTCATTTGATTAATTGTACGAATAAATTTGTGTTTTTATTACAAGTGTGAAATTAAACGACAATATTATCGTCTACATTTGTTGCAACGGAGAGGGAAAACATTTTTGATAAGGGTTTTCCCTCTTTTGCAACAAATTTAGATCAAATAACTACCTAGGGAGGAAATCCAGCCAGTCTGCAAACATTTAAACACACTCAAAAACAATGTAGGACAATTATTGTACTTAATGCTACTGTTATTATAGCAGTATTTCTAAAATCACGCAACGAATAATATTTTAATTTATCGTTAGCCCAAAGCAACATTGAGATATCTCTGAAAAACACATTCTGAGATAATGAGGCGGCCTCCTTGGTGTAGTAGTGAAGACGCTTGACTCACTCACGAAAGGTTCCGGGTTCGATTCCCGGTGAGAACACAAAAATTCAAAGCGATTTTCTCAAGCCTGGGTGTTCTGTGATGTAATTCACCACTGTAATTGGGCCTCCTGGCCTGTTGTGGTGCAAAAAAAATCAAATCAAATCAAATCAAATAATCTGACTTTAATATTTGCAAAAGGTCTGACTGAATTAAATTACATTAAATAAACTTATGAATATTATATTTTCAGGTAATTAAACTATCTAACTTCAATATTTTATCATTCGGAAATATTAATTTATTGACAAATCTGCATGTTTATTTCAAAATTGAACATTTCGGGTTTATCTCACTGTTACTTTGGGCTGGCGATATGTTTATTCCGCCCCCAAATAGTTAAATCCGCCATCGTTTATTAAATGTCTGTATTCACCTAAATGGTTAGGTCGTTCGTTAAATGAACGTTTAACGAAAGGGTTGAACGTCGCTTAGCCTCTTTAATTTTAATACGACAATAATGATTGTTTTATTTTCAAATTCATTTTATTACTTGAAGTTAGGTAAGGTTAGGATAGTTTGGGTTAAGTTTAATAATCACCCCTTTTGCGGCTATGATGGCACATGAGTCTACATAAAATTAACTTACTCAATATATGGTATGTCTCTTATTTAAAAAAATAGTGATGTCGTATTTTGCTATAACAGGACAACATTGAATTATTATTTTTATAAATTATAGACAATAGATTAATATAGGTGTTAAATTTTTGTTTTTAAATATTTGTATTAATATTTATTATTTTACCTAGTGTAACACAACGTACAGCATTGTCTCCAAATTATTTTTTTAGCACAGCCTTTCAAGAGTTAAAATATTCGTATTTCGTTTACTTAACTCATTACTTAATTTAACTCAATATTTTATCCTTTACTTGACTTAATAAGTTAAGTAAAAAATTACTTTTTTCAAAACCTATCCAAACCTAACCCGTCGGTTTTTGGTTCGGCCGTTTCCAAAGGGCTAGGTTGCAACCAGCTAACACGTTATACCTTGAATGATCTTAATTCATTCAACGAACGGCCTAGCCATTCAGTTGAATGCCAGCATTTGATGAACTACCTAGCCGCTCTGTTGAATGTTTGATTTGATATTAACTATTTGGCGCCGACATAGATACATCTACACGATTATCATTCACTGGGTTATTTTTTTCTTTCAATTCAGTTGTCGCAGTTGATTGATTGATTGATTGACGGGATTTTAAAATGAGTCCTGATGACATTATTTGCATATGTGTCCACTGTACAATCTACTTAGTAATTTTACTATGTTAATAGTAAAATATTTTATTACAATTATAATGCCATTCAGCGGTAACTTGGTTATCATACTAATTTAACTGCCAAGCCTACCGAGATCGTTGGATCGATTTTAGATTATTTTTTTGTCATGGAGTAGTGCTGTGACAAAATATGTGACATGTTTGCATGATTTAATTGCATTATTTTGTTGGAAGTTGGAAGAGCGCCGTAAAATAATAATATTACACGCAATACAGTTTAATTTTGTAATAAAATATTTGTAGAACAGGACAGGGTTCCTTCGCCGTTTGTATTCCTCCCAATATCGCAACTATACCTTTAGGCTGTTCCTGTTTTCTTGTTCACGTGCTGAGCAACAAGCACGTCGCGAGCGCCATGTTTCTCTAACGAGCTTCCTTGCGAAACGCCAAAACACCATTTGAAAATACCTTGGCTGTTCTTTCATCTCTATTCCGCGCATCCCTGTAAATAAAGGGTGATTGTATCGGTTCATGCCAACCCCCCAGTTCCCCGACTCCACCAATTCTCGAATCTGAAATCTGACTGATCGTTGTTTCATACAGAAACAAATTGCTCATATTGCTCAACAAGGTCGCACAGTGTATGAATATACTATTCTGAAAGTTCATTTTCATTTGATATTACTGTTTAAAATTTTAATATGTGACTTAATTGACTAAAATAATCATTGTATTTTCATGGAAGCCAAAACAAAAATATCACTTTATTGCCTACTTTAAATATTATTCATGATTCCTCGTATGTAATTTATATCTGCTTAGGTTCTCGTAAATTCTCGTTCTTGTTTTGGACTATAAACTGACATACAACGAGCATATAGATAATACAGTAAATAAATCACTGAAATTACTTGGCTTCATTAACAGAATATCCTCTGATTTTACTAATGTCCGTACAATCAAAACTCTTTATTGCTCAACTGTTCGCCCTCTTCTTGAATATGCCTCAGTGGTCTGGTCTCCATTCTATGTTAATCGCATAAATCACATTGAATCAGTCCAACATCGCTTGCTTCGAAAAATGGCGTGGATGCTCGGACTAGAGAGAGATAATTATTCTTATGCTGAAATAGAGTCAATGTTAAATATTTCTAGTCTACAAAAACGTAGAACTAATATTGACTCCATATATATGTTCGGCATACTAAATGGTATAATCGATGTTCCATAATTACTGGGACAAGTAAAATTCAATATTCCGACTCGTAGATTGAGAAACAATGAAGTACTGTTCATCGATCAGCATAGAACAAACTATGGCCTAAATTCTCCAATGACCCGCCTTTGTCGTATTGTTAACTCAAGACAGGATCTGGACTTTTTTGGTTTAAGTTTACAACGATTTAAACGAGCACTAAATAAATAGTCCAGATCTTGTCTCGATGTCCCTTATGTTTGTCAATGCTTCTTTCTTTTTTTTTTAAATGTTTTAAACTATTCTTTTATTGTAATATTAAAACCTTATAAATTGTATACATGGACAATGTCCGTTAATAAATAAATAAATAAATGCATTTTCGTGTTTTTTCTGAATTGACATTTTATACTGATCTTTTTTATATTCTTCGTCTTCTTTGGCCACTCCGTTTTCTTTATAAATATTTCAATGCGTGTTGTTGTTTTTTTACGTTTCTATAAAATGTTATAGTATAGTGTAGATTTTTCTTTTAGTTTTGTTTCAAATTTTGTATAAAATTATGAGATTCTGTATTAATATACCTTAAATAATAATAATAATAATCAAAGTTTATTAACAAAAATAACAATAACTTTATCTACTACATAACTCAAACTGAACGGTTTGGGTAGGTAGGAAGAAATTACCTTAAGGCAATGTGCAATATGTATATTTATTTATTCACCTATAGGTGGTGAACAGTAGTGTAATGGTCAGCGCATTAGCCTACCATGCAAGAGGTCTCGGGTTCGATTCCCGACATGGTTGATATGAAATATTTATTTTAAAGGGTGTTTTCAAACTATAATATTTCATAGTCCAATGGGAATGATGATCACATGGGACTTTAAGTCCCGTGTTGACTTGGGACGAGCGATAATTTGTTGACACAGACACATGAGTTTATCATCACAAATACGATGTAGGATCAGAAACATCACAACATATTTACATATATCATACGTAAAGTGTAAAAGAAATCAATAAATCCTCTCTAGACGTAAAAATAACTTTAACAAAACATGCGATATTATTTTATCAGTGCTTCGTATGGTTTTCTTCTCACGGAATAAATAAATTAATACATCATTTAAATTAACCCTACTGCAAATGGTTTTCCACGATAGGGGGAAATTCTATCACTCTAATTATAAGTTTCCCTCGTTTATGTAGAAATATATTTCGCATAATTTCTCGCTCTTTTCAGAAGTAAAAGTTTTCCCGTTGAGTCAGAATCCGTAATATATTTCGTATTACCCATTCCCGGTGCAGTTCCCGGCTACCGTAGCGCTTACTGCCCGATGTTGACATTACTTTGTCACATTACTCGACTGAAACTTTCGAATTACTCTACACCGACGCCGGAGGAACGATTCCATTGAGATTTATGGGGGATTTTTGCCCTGATATTGACACTTGTATTTGAAGATCTGTTGTACCATTATTACACGACATTTCGTCTTATAATTTAGTATTTTAATTTTCAAATATTTTTGTGTGTTTGAAATCTATAAAACAATATCTTCATTAACAAGTAGCAATAATTTTGTAAAAGTAAAATTGTAAATAGTGGAATATTAACTGAGCCTTTCTTATGAACAAGTTATATTTAAATTCGATATCCTAAGATTGAAAATTCTGTCATTTAGAAGTTTTGTAGTTTAAGGTGGTTGTTATTTACGTATGATCAGAGTACAAACAATAATAGGGAAATATCGCTTACTACGAATACCGATAAAAATATTTATTTTATTTTATTAACATAAACGGCAAATCTGCCTTTTACAATAATTTATAATACTGACATATTTGGCTTAATATTTTTATTTTTTTTAAACATAAATTTCCTTTTACCCAAGATTAATTTAAAAAATTAAACCCAAAAATTATACAAGATTTAAAAAAAAAAATAACATAAAAATTATACAACATATTCAGTAGACAGTTTAAACAATTCAAGAATAAATGTAAAAAACAAATTAAATAGTAAAATATTAATTAATATAACAAGAAAATCATAAGTTCTGTTTCATACAGCTAGGCAAAGTGAACAAAAAATTGTATTTATGATGAAATGCATAAATAAATAAATATAATTACCATTCACCATCTTTGAAAAAGTACAAAAGGTTTGTTCTATAGGAACAATACCCTACACTAAATATATCAGATACGTGGGAATAACTATTGCCGAGTTCATGAAGTCTGTTTAATACCGCATTACGTGTCACATTACATTCCACTGTCCGTGAATTGTTGCTACAAAACGGTGGCACCTGTCTAGTCATTCTTCTAGGCACCCTGAAGTTGATGAGAGATAACAGTTCACATATATGAAATGGATTTAGAAAAGTTAGTTGTGTTTTTTAAATCAATACAGATATTGTGGAGAAATGTTTTCATACATAATATCAAAAAATAAATGGTTGAAAAGTTGTCCCTACAAAAACGCGACATGTGCGATAATTGATATTCTATTATATTCTATTTGAATGTAAACGGTTACAAACAATATTCAAAATTAACCCGAATTGGGACGTTTTAGGGGCGTGGACAATGGACCGTTTTCACGGGAATTCAAAATTATAAATTTAAAAATATTTTTTATGCTACCAATGAGTAGTAAAAATGTTTTTGCGAATAACATGCTCCACTGTGCGTTTTAAACTTCTGATACTAGTGAAGATATACCCTTTCATTTGTTGATTGAACGTGTAAAAGCTCAATTTTCTACCCGTACGAATATCGTGTATCCCAGTGGTGAAATAAAATGGCCCGGGAAATACTCTCGTCGAAAAAATGGCTCCGCGCCGCGCCGCGGGCGCTCACGAGAAACGTTTCGCGTTTCAGCGTAGGTCGTGGTTATTGCAAATTGTCTGGGTGGCTACCAGATATTGGGTACTGAGTACTGGGTGGTAGGGACTGGGTGTCGACTGGGCGGAAGCAGTGGCGGGCCTAGGTGTGCCAGTAACACAAGGCCACCATATTTTGAATCATGAAACTATTAATACAAATAATTATTGAAGGCTGATACGAAAAAAAACAGCATCGATTCGTCTTAATCGCAAGCAATGGCAAATTAATTTAATATATAAAGTTAACAAATAATAACATAAATTTCGTTCTAACCACACATAAGCAAATAGTAGTGGATCCCTCTCGAACAACAACACCGAAGGACATTGTAGCCAAATTCAGCGCTCTCTTCCGCTTATTCGTTTACGGTAAGTAAACCAAATGTCTTTCACAGCTCTCTTATAATTGATTGATTCATATGAACTAGTGACGTCGTTCAAAATAGTTCATTTTAAAGACACTTTTCTCTACAATTGAATGCTCTAATTTTCGCTGCGCCCAAGAAAACACATTTTGTATACCATTTCCCGTATATGGACCTACGACTAACCTAACATTTGAGCCTGGTGTTTTTATTTCACTTAAAAAGTACTGTTGGATGTTAAAACACCCCAAACTGGAACTATAGGGACCGTTTAACCTGCTTTTGGCACAAACTAAACAAATATGTAAGAAGTGTTTTTTTGATATTTTTAATTATTCCATTTATTTGAAATTCGTTTGTTTGTCATTTATTGAAGTACCGCCGCTGCCACTGGGCGGAAGGCTTTCGTGCACGCTGTACAGGCGTCATGGTATTTATTATCTACCCTAGCGAGAGATCGCACATGTGTCCACGACTGGCACATTTCCCAATATTAGTTCACGTACACTGCGAATCTTATTTCTTATCTGTTATGCAACACTCGCAATGCCCTGGTGCCGTGTTTCTGGGTGTTTTTTTTTATTATACTTTACCGATTGTTTTTTTTGCCACTGGTGAAAGTGAATTATCAATGCTGCTTATTTAGAATACCACTACATTATCTCGAAGATAGAATATCAATTTCTGAGTGGCCGTTTTCTTTTCTTTGTCTTTTTGATATAAAATAGGGAGTACTCTTTGTTCGTTATTAGCATTTAAGTGTGCTTAACACATTGCAGAATTTTATCCAAATGCAACGTTATATTTAAACGTCAGCATTTACATTTTATAAATATGTTTGCTAAGATCTAAGTAAATAAATAAAAATGATAATATTGTGGCTAAATACTAAATTAAATCATTTGACTACCTATTTAATTTGTAATAGATTGAGTTTTTATGCTGACATAATTATAATAATAAAAATGCGTATATAGTTTTATTCCACTTTTATTTATAATTTTTTACCAGTGATTTTTCCATAGCTGTCGATGGAACTACCAACCAGCGGTCTATGTTATTGTTGTTAAATTTTGAACTTTGTTAGTGACCGTTTAAATTTAAATAGAACATTGTCACGAATCTTGACGTTGCAATTTTCAAGGCCAAACAAGTCGCGTTTTTTTGGGGACATATTTTTTAACAATTTTGTTCTTTAAATTATGCATCGAAGCATTTCTCCACAATATCCATATTGATTTTGGAAATACCATTAATTTTTCTAAAACCATTTCACATATTTTTATCGGTATTCGTAGTATGTGATATGGTGCAGATCAGGTTTCCGTGGACATTCAAAACCACACTGTTTCACTTCTCCACCGTTTTTATTCCGTTCACTGAAAACTGTGCAGTCCTTAGATCCACTTTTCTCTCTTTAGTCTAAGTGTGATTTTCCATCTTGTTTCGTCATCAAAAGGAATACGCGATGGGCCTGTCATATTTTAAATATCGAATGACAGCTGTATTTTTTTTTAATGTATTTCGTTCAGTATTTTTAAATAGAAATCTGTGTTATAAAGTATTATTTTTTTAAAACTGTTTAATTGCTCTCCAATAGATGGTAGCAATAGTATCATTTTATTTTAGAAAATAAGAAAATAATCGCATTTTTTACATGATAATTCGCTCGAGCGGATGACTTCCTTAAAAATAAACTAACACTAAATACTCTTAATCTTACGAAATGCAAGTAGATACCTTAAACACATCTGCTAACATGGTTTAGTGTTTTACGTCCAGACTACATCATCATCATCATTCCATGTCCGCTCCCTAGTTGGAGCATATCGTATCCACAGAGAGCCTCCGTGCATCTATATCGCCTGCTAACTCCTTTGTGTCCTCCCAAGTCATGTTCTCTTCTTGAAGTTCTGGCATAAACTGCTGACGAACAGTCAGCAGTGGACGCCCAGGACGCCGAGAACCTGATGCCTTGTAAAATAGGCAAGCGTGGTTAAGGCTCTCGGGAAGCATCCGCAGTACATGGCCAAGCCAACCGTATCGCCTCCGCTTGATGACAGTTGTCACCGAAGTTTGCTCCGCGTCCGTTCTCTTATTACTTCGTTCCGCACAAAGTCAAACCACCGCACACCCAAGATTTTTCTAAGACACCTATTCTCAAAACTCCGTATTTTGCTGTTTTGGGCCCTAGTGAGGTGCTACGATTCGCATCCGTGGAGGAGAATAGGTGTCATGCAGGCGTCATATAGGCGGTACATTGTTTTGTTTTTTTTTATTTGTCCGCCTCGTAGTGTAATAGGTGCTTTCGCAAACTATGCATGTCGGATGCTCGGTTCCTTCGACCTCAGGACTGTAAACAAAGCCCGCCTTCTCGCGATACGCGTGCTCAAATAAAACAGGGAACGTTTGATTTTATGTAAACTAATTGACGTTATTGTTTTGAGTGTCAATCCTGGAATGAATGAAAAGAGTGAGGACTTAGGATTTCCTCCCTTCGGCACTGGTCCAGAAAAACTCCGTTATCGTTTGCACAAATCACTTTTAACGTTTCGTGTATGTTGGTGATTCGAATCACTGGTCACGCTCGCGGTACCTTTTTCGTTGTGTCTTCGCGCGCGTTGGTTTCTTGACTCGCTTTCTGGGAGGGAGGCACATTGCGATTCAAAACAAGGACCACCGGAATCAAATGCAGGAATGGCTGGACTCTTGAATAAAATTTAATAAATCCGAAACCATGCATAAGGTCCCGGGTTCGATTTCAGGAATGTATAACATGAAATATTTGTTTTTAAAGGTGGTTTTACACTGAAGTTTTTTGAAGTATTGTACCACTGGGTGCGGAAGGAGGGGTGATGATTGGTGCGTATTTGTTTGTTTTTTTTTTTATTTAATTTTTCGCGTAAACAATGAATATAATACTAGGTTCACTAAAATTAGCGATTTTCTGGGTACCTCATTGTACATTTAAGCACCCTTACATAATAAGTGCACATGTTTTATACGGATATGCATAATATGTGTATTCGGGTACTTTATCTATGAATGCAGGAGAACACCGCCACTGTGCAGGATCCGCTAACGTCTGACTCGGACACATTGGTAATATGCAACGTTGCGTCATGTACACAGAGTGCACTTTCAGCATGACGTCATACACATGCCACACACCATAGGCCATTGTCGGGTCGGGCATAATGGGTATTCATGGAAATACGCAAATCTAGGCATTGTCGTTGAAATAAACTTGATACCGCGGTTTGCCCATCATCTATTTTAATAAACGTACAATATTTAGCATATTTTTATCAGAACCCTTTAATTATTGAAGAATGTTTACAATAAAATATATGTTAAATACCTATTTGTAAACTGTTATATTGTCAAATAAAACCGAGTTGTTGTCTGTGTTGCGTGGTAGTCTTGGGTTCGAAACTCTACCACAAGTCAATTCCCATTCTCTAGCACAGTTGTTTACCACTTGTTGAAAATAGTCCCAAAATGTTTTCATGTAAATCTTAAGAAGGCAAACATTTACACTTATCTATCGAGGCTTTACTGACAGAATGCCTTAAGTCATTAAAACAAGTTACGGGATAATCGCACATAAAACTTTTTCATTCTTTCAACGCATTATTTCTCCCACAATTTTCTTTTATTTTAAGCTTTAAAAGAGTAATCTTTATTCTAGCCATAGCATAAAATTTAAAATCAACATCTTGCACCTATATTTGAAATGTATATAGTCAACAGTCTTTATATATTTCAAATATTTTTTAATATAGGGGCAAGATGTTGAATTCTATCTGAAGAATCGAAATGCTATCTCTTACACAAATGTGTGGAAAATCAATTATGGCGGGTTACGAATGATGAAATCGGGCGAAAGTGCAAATCTGAGACAGGTATAATTGGTAAGATTAAGAAAAGGTCTCTGAGATGGTTCGGCCATGTAGAACGAAGGGATGATAAAAGATTGGTAAAACAAATATATATGGGGAGAATGAACGGTAACGTGGGACGAGGACGATCAAAGAAAGCGCGGTATGATCAGATAAACCAAAATCTTGTCTGGTCATAACGATTGACATGACCATTGACATGTCAAAAGCAGACTGAACCGAAGGACATGTATGAATGTGAAAGAAGCTAGTAATGTATGCCAGGGTTGACATGTGTGGCGGTCTATCCTCTCTGCCTACCCCTACGGGGAAATGTCGTGATGATGGTTGTTATAGTAGAAAAAAAATATTGATCTGAAAAATAAAATCAGATTCAAGTAGTCTTATGTATCCTCTGATTTTAATTACAGTTTTTAAAGAAACTTTATTTTTTTATTCTCAATGATAATATACTGATAATTTAATAAATGGTGTACTTTAGATACAAATTTATTTTTCTAAATATAATTTAAAATCAAGCTTAAAAAGCTTAATTCACCAGACGAGACATAGCAGAAAATTATCTTACGGGTTTTTAAAAGTTTTAATAAAATATAAAATACGATAACGTTCTACATACGATCTTAATTGACTTGCAAATTACGTCATCTGCTTCTTTTTGTGTTTTTTTATAAATCACGTCTCTGATTTTAAATCAAATCTCGTCTCTGCGCTTTAGGTATGGTTTCTTTTTTGCTTTGTTTTGTAGGGAGAGAACTGAGGTGGTAATTTAAACTTGAAGAATATGTCCTCCTTACTTGCTGGGTACATTTTTCTTTTGTTACAATACGAAACGAGGCCGGCTGGTTTATTACTAATCCATCTAATAGTCTGTGTCTTAAACCAGACCAAAACCTCCGGACTATGTAAACACAATATTATATATGTCCGCACTTAATTAAGGCTGTAGTCTGAAAAAAAGTAAGGGAATCATACGATTTTGCCATATTTATTTATTTTTTTTTTTTATTTAATTTTACAATACGCCCAAGGGGCATTTACAAAAAATATACAGTTAAGTACAAACATAGTGCGTAAAAATTTAAAAGATAAACAATACATTTAGAAACAATAAGAAGCATACTGCCATGCAAAATAAAAAGTGAAACTTTACATAGTAAAAAGAAAAAATAATTTTATATGGATATAATAAAAGTAATTGAATTAAAAAGCAAATTGTAAGTAACTTGTAAAGAATTCAAACAAAAAAATAAATACATTTTCATATATTTATAAGTGTAAAAATAAATATACAGGTAACTACAAACAAAGAAAGTAATAATTGTATAAATACACAACACATTAAAAGAAATAAAAAAAGATTTTATATACATGTAGAAACAATAAAAAGCAAACTGCAATGCAAAATAAAAAGCGAAACTTTGCATAAAAAAAAAAAAGATTAAAAATATGAATATAAGAACAATGTTAAAATTAAAAAACAAATTGTAAATAACTTGTTAAGAATTCTAAATATATATATACACACATATATACACATACATATATACGTATAAAAAAAATGTTATTAACAAATTAATCTTAAAAACAAGTAATGAAAATTAGTTAACAGTAAGTATATGTGTGAAAATAATATAATATACGGTACACAAAAATATTTGATAAATTAATATCAGAAAGAGATAAGATAATAATAATACACATCAAAAACAGAGAAAGAATTGTATGAAAAAGAAAGTTTTATTACGACATTAATAATTTGCTTCAAACAGTGCATTTAAGAACGTTTTAAAATTAATAATTGTCGTATTAAAAATGTCTATTTCACAAGTAAATTTGTTGGCTAAGGAATGTAAACGCGGAATCGGAGAGTGTCGTGCATTTAACCGCTGTTTTCTCAAAATTGCACCATTTCAATCTCAAGTAAGGAAACAAGATAAAAATAATTATTTTCTAAGGCATTTCTTGTAAAAATATACTTAAAAGTTTGATATAACACGAATATAATAACTTTTTTGATTGCAGATAACGCATCTAAAAATTTAGACCAAATACAGGTAAACAAATTAACACAGGGATCATTTTAGAGAAGGATATATGGAAGTCTAGGCATTTTCAGGGCTTATGACCTGTCATTGGCTGGTTTAAGTGGCCACTTTACACACTGTGTAACACTCACCATTTTGCCTATGTTTGAACATCAATATTTCTTCAATTCTTCCATCTGTTGATTTTAGTGAAGTTAAAGAGCTGAAATCTGTATTGTTGTGGAAAGATTCATCTGATCGAATTATTTTACATACTAGGCAACGCCTGAAAATGTATGACGGAACCTTTAGTCGTGAAAAATAATTCCGTGACGTAAAGTGACGTAATATGAAAAATTGTAATCAAGATTTTTATTGATCATTCGTTGGTCATGCTTCTCCCGTGTTTACATTCACAGTTTGTACTTACATATGTGTATATATATACTGAATTAACACCATTTTTAAATAGTGCTAAATGATGTAATAATGGTTAAATACGTATTATTAAATAATTTTCCACTATTTAAAAATTGTGTTGATTGAAAACGAATTTCATCACTACCACAAAACAAGGACCCATTATGTTTTTTCTTTTTCAAATACAGCACTTTAAATGTTGTCTTCACTTTTTTGTGAGTAACCGCACAGTAATTAATCTTGTTTTGTTTCCTTTTAGGCTTTGGTTCTTTCGGAAAGTAAAATGTGTATTTTATTTTCATTTATAATTCGGCATCTTTGAACGGAACCCTTCCCAAATCTTTCTCATTTATCATTCCAATAATTAAAGCGGCGCGGCGTTCTGGCTGCTTTTATTTATTTAGGTTACAATCTTACGATTGCCACCCTCAAGTATCGTAAGTTATGACAGGGCTGTTTGTTCGGCAGCCCTCGGCACACAGTGTAGGCGCAGTAACACTGCAGGCAGTTTCGGCGGTTGGCGGAAAACCACAGGCTTAGTTCAAAGTGTCCAAGTCAAACGGTAATGAGTTTTGTCGTGGCGCGTCACCGTCTCGTGCCGTTTTTGTGTGGTGACGTCAGCAACAGGAAAACCCCTCATCGCCCCGTATACCGATCCCCTAGTACTAAGTACCACCTCTCCACCATTGTTTCTCAACCTTAGTTTGCTGATCACCGCCTGTATTACAATGGGAAGTTACCGGGACCATCTTCAATGGTCTATAATCTAATTTTCTGTATGAAAAATGGATTATTCTTGTAAATTTATTTTCAAAAGACGTTCAGTTACAGTTTACCGACGAAGATACTTATTATTATACTAATTATTTTCCAGTGACCGTTAAGGCTTTTTAAAAAAAATAAAAAAAAGGGCGTTTTTTTTTTTTTAATAATATACATAAGAGGTAAAACAGAGTATTAAAAATATAAAGGCTAATTACATAGCAATGAAATACACATTAATGAAATACATATTAACAGTAAAAGTAGTAAACAAACAAATCGCACAAAGGCATCGCCTGTTCATGGGTATACAAGAAATGTTTATGAATTTTTGCTCCTATAATAAATAGACAGGTATAATATTTTTGTGTAATATAAGACAGAGAGAAGAAAATATTCCGTAAAAGGTTATGGGGTACTTTTTTATTTTATATTAATTAAAAAAGGAAATAAAAAACATAAATATATTCCTTATTATTAAAGGGCAACAAAATATATCATAGACAAAAAGAGTAAATATTTTAGTTTGAATCCAGGATAGTGCGTGTTTTTTAAAAGAAGGTAAAGTTTGAAAGTTTGGGATCGATGAAATAATATCAGTAAAAAAAGAATTAAATTTTTTGTTTTATTATTTACCTTGCTTATAATATACAAGGTTTCTATTTGAAAAAGTGGACTTTTCCGCAATTGTTTAATTTAAATTTAGCTAAACTGTTGAGATCGTGAAGGATATACTAAAGTGTGTCAATCAGGAACTTCTCAGCGTTTGCTCACGTGGAGAGGAAACCACTCAAAACCCTTCAAGAGAAGCCGGACCGTTGACAGTAGTCAACCGGCCTTCCGTTCCACTAGAAGAGTGTTTGGACCGTTAGGGCTGTAGTCTGATAAAAAGTAAGGAAACCGTACCATTTTGCCATTTTAAAACGCCTTTCTTTCTAAATTGCATTATTTTCAAAGGACGGCGTTTTAAAATGAAAAAATCGTACGATTTCCTTACTTTTTATCAGACCACAGCCGTAAATATTGTACAAATAAAATGTAATGATCTATGCGAAAACTGCCCATCTCAAGTGAAGCCGGGTCACTTGATACAACGAGATAGCGATAGGTGTAAGCTGTAGCGCTGAACAGGGTTGGGTGAAAAAAAATAGAGAGGGCATACGTTTAATTTTCGAATCAAGAAAGTTTTCTGTATTTCATTTTTAAATCCATCATGGACGAGAAACCGTTGTCGTGCAGGACATTCATAGAATAAAATAAACTAACCCACAACTTACCTTACCTGACCCCTACGACTGAACTGTGCGAAAAAACACACCAGTTTGACATAAAATACTTGACGAAAATGGGGAACATCGGTCCTACTGGAAATTGGAAAAAAAAATCTTGCGCGCTGTAAAATTGTGAGCATTAATTGTACAGCAAAGTTTCTTGAAAATGTTCGAAAAAAGTTGTAAAAAATATTTTGATAAAATCGAAAACTACTTTGAACGACGTCAGTGGTTAATACGAATCAACCAATAATAAGAGAGCTGTGAAATATATCCGGTTTACTTACCGTAAACGGACCAATCGGCAGAACTGACAGAGAATAAGCTAAATAGAACATCTGACGCGAAGTTATTTCAGAAATACAAAACTTTAAAAAAATCATAGCTCTGATAATACGACATATAAAAATGAAAAATATTAAAAATGTTTTAGTTTAATAGTCTACTAACAAATAAATAAAACCACTGAGCTTACCCATTGAGACAAAAAAAATGCATACAAAATTGAACTGGGAAACATACTAGACGATTACATAACATTAACCAAAAATGCTGACATACACAAATATAACACCAGACAACACCTCTACCACATTAAAAAACCAAGGACGAACGTAGGACAGTAAAAAATACTTTACATCGAACTCAAAATGACTTGAAAAATTACACTGGAGACAAATTTAAAATTCAACTGAAAAAGCACATGATTACTACACTTACCAAATGAAACATAACGTAACTAGACCTTTTTTTTTAATGAACCCAACAAGTTTTTAAATTGTTTAAAAAAATGAAAAATAATAATAATAATAATAAAGTGAAAAAAGACGTGGTCATGTGAACACGCGTAGGTTAACCAGTAAATGGTAAAATATATACTTTGAGCGTGAGGTTTCTTTATTTATTGGCTTTTTAGGGGTCGCCGACACACAAAAGGTTGAGGAACGATGTTCGAGTCTCTAGTCGGTCTGGCCTCTAATGGTTCTCTGGCAAGTTTCCAACTGGCGACGGAATTGTAGAGGCCTTAAATATTCATCCCGAGTTACAGCCTCTACTCTCAACTATCGTCCCCGCCCAACTTCCCCAATGTTGACATTGTTTTGATACTGTTTATATAACGGCTAAAATACACTTTTAACATCTCAAACGTCTCACAATTAATCTTATTTGAATAAATCAACTCGTAGGTGACACGAAATATGTTTAAATCACTCTTTATTGGGTATTTGGTACTAGAAAGATAAGCAAATATCACGGAATATTTAAAGAACCTGTCATTTTCCAAAAAATCAGAGAAATTTATTTATGTATTAATTTATGGTTCGACGAACCTTTTACAAAATGAAATTACTAAATTATAATCACAGCAAGGTAAAACGGTGCATTAAAATCTACTTATCGCAGGAGGCTATACTAGCAGTTCACAATGGAGTTTTAGTGCCAACTCTTATGTATGGGAGCGAGGTATGGAATTAGAAAAATGATTATGAAAGTAGGTTAAATGCTGTCGAAATGCGATCCCTTAAGCGAATGTGTGGAAAACGATGTATGTTAGGTGCACAAATGTCGAGATCCGTGAACTGAGTAAGGTTGAGATATGCAATATCAAAAGAATCAAGAAAGGGGTGCTGCGTTGGTTTGGACATGTAGAGCGAATGGACAGCGAAAGAATGGCTAAAAGGATCTACGATGCGAATGCTGGTGGATGCAGAAAACGAGGAAGACCGAGAAAGACATGGCACGATCAAGTCCATCAAATACTTGGAGATGGACATGTCAAAGAGAGGAATAATCGACGTGCGTGCATGAGAATATGTATGAATGTAGAGGAAGCGAGGTATGTATGCAAAGATAGAGTGATATGGCGTTCTATCCTCTCTGCCTACCCATACGGGGAAACGGCGTGATGGTCTGTTTGTTTTTTGTTTGCAAGGAATAAAATATAATAAAAAAACATATTTTTTTAAAAACGCATATAAGTGTGCGCAAGTTAAAAGTATCGATAAAAAAGGAACTTTAAAAGAGGCACAGACAGACTGCGTGTAATTTTTCAACATCTTAAAATAGGTTCAACATCTTAAAAAAAAATAGGAGGAAAATAAAAAACGGGATAAAAATGTTAATGATTCTTTCTGCCCGAAAATACTTAGCATATAAATCTGAATCTACAGTATCAGGCGTGTAATTTTCTCAGTGTAAAGGATTCCCTACATCGCCTCAGTCTGATGTTTTTTTATATTTAAACAAATTTCTCCAGCGGCTTTATTTCATTGGACAGTAAATTTTATGAACGCATTCCGGTAAACCATTACGAATTCAAGAGCTAAAGTATTCCGTGTCTCAGATAGCTTTTTACATAAACCATTTATTCCGGCCTTTTTCGGCTGGCAACATTGGCTCGGTATATTTAACCTCCCAAATCTGGATTTATATTATTTTATCCCTTCCGGCTGGCGCTATATTGAAACATTTCCATCTCGGTGAAAATATTCGCTGGGGGCGCGGGCGGCCGGCTACTGTGGCGAAACATTCATTTTCGTCGGATGATCTTTTTGTCGTCATAATGTTATTATGATAATCAACTTGCCCCGGATATTACGAGTAACTTCACCACATATTGTTGTGCGGAAGACAGATTTTTTTACTGTCTGATGTAAATCATCATCAAACCATTTGAATCGGGTTGCGGTCCCGTGGCTAGCGTATCGGTCTCACGGCTCAAAGGTCCGTGGTTCGAATCTCACTTAACCCCAACCCAATTCCTGTTTTCTAATAGTGAGTTATTTGCAACTCGTTGAAAACGGCTCTCAAAATGAAATATTTGGGTAAATTATAAGAACGCAAGGCGTGAGTATAGCCTGTGAGCTCGCCAATACATGACAGATGACATTAACATAACCATAGAAAAACATAGCAGTTGAGCTCTCAGAAGTAAAGCAACGTGAATGCAGCAATGCCTACATGTCAATAATATTCTAATAATAAATAATATTATTTGGCCATACGGAACTTTAAAGCACACCTTGGTTTAATTACTAATAGTATTTTATCGGTTAGGTAGGTGTATTTAAAAAAAATGTTGCGTACCTGAAAAAAGCACAAATAATTATGTTTTTGTAAATGATGTCAGTAGCGACACTCAGAGAGTGGCTTTGTGACGTTTTGTCATTTTTTATAAGAAATTCATGGCGTAGCCGAAATACTGTTATAAAAACGAGGATGTTTTTGTTGATTGACGTTAGCAGGCGCTACCCAGGGGCGACTTTGTGACGTGAGAAATTATTTCAAAAAAGAGATTCATGGCGTAGCCGAAATATTGTAATTAAAACGAGGATGTTTTTGTTGATTGACGTTAGCAGGCGCTACCCAGGGGCGACTTCATGACGTGATGAAATTATTAATTTAAATATTTTTTTTCATTTTACATAGCGTAGCCGAGATAAGAAATTGCGTGGTGTTTCGAAATTTAACCGTGTAGGTAGCCACCTAGTTACAATATTATTTTTGTATTTGTATAACTCCTGTTTTATAATGTTTATGTATTTATCGCTATAAGAATTAAACTAAAGATAGTTTTTGCTTTTAATCGCTATCCGTTTTTTAAATTATGTTTGTAACACTCAGTAATATTAATTTTTCAAGTATTCAATGTTATTTTTGCATTTTAATTAATATTGTTAATATAAAGCGTATTTTTATTTATTCGAATTTACTAGACTGTTTTTATTACAAAAAATAAAAATGCATATTTCTCTACGTATTTTTCTGTTATAAACAATCTATTAAAATAATACACATCAAATTTCCATTGTCTGTTGATTTTATTTGCAATGTTCTTTTTTTTCGATGGTTAAAACTCTAGGAAATTCAAAGACAATAAAATTTTTACTGTCATATATTGGCGAGCTCACACGCTATACATAGCCCGAACGCAAATATTTATTTTACTAATTTTTTATTTTTTTTAATACTTGTGATATATTTTTTTATATATAGGACCAATGACAGACAACACGACAAACCATACATAGATTCATCAGAATTCGATTCAGGCAGAAGAAAACTTGTCCAACACTAGATTCGAAGATCGTGCTTTTGCCGTTGCCGGCTCCTCTGCCAATTGCCTTCAAACTTACGAATTATTAACAGTCCCGGTCAGTTCAGATCCCAACTAAAATCTCACTTATGTTTGATTATGTCCAAATGCTTGCAGACTGGCTGGATTTCCTCCCTAGGGAGTTGTTCATATTTAAATTTATTTCAACAGAGAGGGACTCACAGTGTGTAAAGTGGCCACTTAAACCAGCCAATGACAGGTCATAAGCCCTGTAAATGCCTAGACTTCCATATTCCCTTCTCAGAAAATTTTTCCCTCTCTGTTGAAATAAATTTAAAATCTCACTTCTTTAGATTATCATACCCTCAATGTTCATAGGAATATTAAATTTCATCAGAAAATATAATATGTCACTTTAGCTTAGTTAGAATGTAAGTTTAAGTATACAATTGTAAAGCGCTCTTGAGGTGATATTTCACAAAAATAGCGCTGTATAAATCAGCCAAATATTATTTAATAAAATAATAATAAATTGAATAACCCACTGAGCCTCTATTTAGAGGCTGCCAGCAGTTGGGATAGAGGGGAAATGGAAGAAGGTAATGAAAAATACACCACAACACCCAGACCAATTCAGAAAAATCTTTTTTGGATTTTTTTCTTGCAACTGGCTGGAATCGAACCCGCGTCGCCAGTTTCACAGTTGGCCGTCTAACCAAATGCGCCACGACGCCTGTCTTATTATTATTAATATTACATACAAAATAATTAAAATTATTAATTTTGTATGTAATATTAATAATAATAAGACAGGCGTCGTGGCGCATTTGGTGACAGACCGAGAAAGACATGGCACGATCAAGTCTATCAAATACTTGAAGATGGACATGTCAAAAGTAGGAATAATCGGCGTGCGTGCATGAGAAGATGTATGAATGTAGAGGAAGCGAGGTCTGTATGCCAAGATAGAGTGTTATGGCGTTCTATCCTCTCTGCCTACCCCTACGGGGAAACGGCGTGATGGTTTGTTCTGTTGTTGACATACAAAATATATAATATTGCTATAGTCACCCTTTATAGTTGTTCACAGCATGCAATGTGCTACAAACAATTCAAAAGAAGAAACGCTAAGTAAACGACTAAAAAAAAAAACGTAAGTTTGAATATTAAAAAATAAGATGATAAATAATATACAAACAATAAAATAATTAATTATTTTTTTACTTACTAAATTATTTTTGACTTTCCTTAGCGAATAACCGAAAATATGTACATCTTTTGCATTGTTCTTGTGAACCGTATCGTTATGTATGTATCACGTTTCTTAATAATTATTGAAGTCTGTTATTAATAGCAATAATCAATAATGTTTTGAATTTGTCCAAATTTTTATAGACAAGGACTGGATTCAACCCCCTAGGGAGTTGTTAATATTAACATAATGCAACAAAAATGAAGAACATTTTAGCGAAGGGAATATAGAAGTCTAGGCATCCACGGGGTATGTTTAAGTGGCCACTTTAGACAAGGTGAAACATTTACCATTCACATATTCAATAATGTTAATTCGTATGGAATTCTGATTGTCACGCCGCAGAAGGCTGCCATCTAACTCTTCGTCCTTAACACCGTTTTTTTTACATAATTTTATTTCATAGGTATGTTGATGGTATTTTAAAAAATAATGTTTCACGACTGCCGAACTAGATTTTCTCAATTCCTTTGGGCGCTGTCACGACTGATTCTTATTCAGATACAATGTGTGAATGGCATGAGATACCCCGCGCTTCAGTAGCTGCCAAGCGAGTTTCTTGACAAGTTTAGTACATTTCCGTATGACGTCACGTGTTTTGCATTTCCCTCGAGGAGGTTTCCTCGAGACGCCTGCGGCGCGTGGAGACTCTGATACCGGTGTCTTGCATTACTTAGAAATCACGTTTCCCATCCCTTATTCTAGCGCGTATTTCGGATGAATAATTATACCGTTTACGTAAGAGCTATGAATAAATGGGGGAAATGATTGGAAAAGATAGTCGAAATTATTGCCTTCGCCACCGATGCAAGAGGATCTTTGCATTATTTATTAGAAAATATTAACAATTTATTTATAGTTTTACATTGTTTGTATTTTTTTTTATACAGAATAATGTTCCCTCACTGGGGTGTCCCGTGCCGATGGAAACATTTTACAAAATGTGAAACATGCCTTAAATTAGCTATTTAACAAAGTTAACATAATAATAATGAAATAAAAAACGCAATCAATCCAAGTAACCTAATTATCATTAACATAATAAACAATATAAACTAAAATAATCATAAAATACTTAACCATTTTATATAGACCAATATTTTCATTAACAGTACACATATTTTACCTATTTGGCTTGATCCACTCATCGATCCGTGTGCAACCCACCTCCACTTTCCATTTCTTAATAGCAATTTTATATTGTGAGAACTTACTAATTGTCCTTACGGGATATGGAAGTAGATTGTACACTTTAACCGAGTATTAAGCCAATCCTCTTTGACCGAATGGTATTTTGATTTTTCACTTTATTCAATAATCAATTTTTACCAATGCCTCTTTTAAAACGTGCCTCGACGCTACAACTAGACGTCCGTAAAACTTTTATCGCAATATTCGAGTTAATAGCACTTAATAAAATACAACATCAATCAGTTTTTTTCGCCGGAGATTTGTGTTTAGTTCAAGGGAAGTTTCGATGTAAAAGTTGATTGAAAAATCCAGTGGAACTTTGTTGGGAGGAACGGCGCTCCGGAGAAATGCGGTAGACTTGTACTTGTCCCAGAGGGATCGGTCTCACCACTTGGACACGCTCTCTCGAACAATTTTAAAATATTGCCATTCCAAACAATGAACACCGTTATAGAGTTCGAAAAGAAGCAAAATTTATGAAAACAACATTTCAACTTCTAGAACTTTTATGTCCCGACTTAAGAGACCTCACTTGAATAAAGAATATGTCACATGTATTTTAAAAGCAAAATTTTTCGAATATATTAGTTTATTTTTCTCTTCCAGGGTCCGTATTCTAAGGGAAAGTTTAAATTTATCTTAAATTTTATCTACCAAGTAAAATTAAGTTTTCTAAACGAAAAATAGAATATGTTTGCAATTTTTTTTCTAAACATGTTCAATTACCGGTAACCGACGAAGATACTTTGAATTTTCATACAAATATACACATTTTCGTAGTTAAATATCGATGTTAGTTTATACCGTCTCGGTATGTACCGATGAAGATAGCGTTCATAATTGCGGCCCTGGTAACTTTTAGTTATTGCTACCGTTGTTTTTTAATGTTTTTGTTTCCCGTGTAAAGTGGAAGAGCATAATGATTCATGAATGAATCACATGTTTTTGATGTGTATTATTATTATTTTATCTCTTTCTGAAATTAATTTATTAAATAGTTTTGTGTGCCATATATTATATTATTAACTTATATATACTTACTGTAATCTAATTTTTATTATTTGTTTTTAACATTATTTTTTTAATACCATTTTTTTGGTTTAAATTCTTTACAAGTTATTTACAATTTGCTTTTTAATTCTATAATTTTTCTTATATCCATATATTTTTTTCTTTTTTATTATGCACAGTTTCTCTTTTTATTTTGCATTGCAGTATGCTTTTTTTGTTTCTACATGTATACAAAAAAAGTGTTGTTTATTTTTAAAATTAATACTTACTATATTTGGACTTACCTATATTTTGTAAATGCCCCTTAGGTGTATTGTAAAATTAAATATATATTGAACGAGAAATTGAGGTGCCTAACGTATTATCCTAAATATATTAAATTATTTAGTTTATTTGAGACTTCAAGTACAAAAAATATACCTACCTACTTTAGCGGCCAAAAGTTATATCTTTTAGCCAACCAAAAACTGACTAGTCTAAAGAAACATTGGTGAAAATTTGTATTTTTTATGTTTTTTTTATATTTTTATTTGTTATTTTTTTTATAAAAGAAGTATATACTCATCTACATTTATTTTCTAACTTAGGCTATTTTTGCGTAGATAGATAGAGCTTGCACATATAAAATTGTTTTTAAAAAATGCCCACGTTATACACATTTAGCTGTTGTTTTTTAGTAAATTCAAAACAATAATCTTCCGTAATATATTACTTTTTATATTGCTCTGTCTATATTACAAAACTATTATCCCATAAAACGATGATTGACGGCGTTCTGTGAATACTGGGCGCACTATTATTTTTAACTAACAA
The DNA here is from genome assembly GCF_059751315.1 of Micrasema longulum. Classification (NCBI taxonomy): domain Eukaryota; kingdom Metazoa; phylum Arthropoda; class Insecta; order Trichoptera; family Brachycentridae; genus Micrasema; species Micrasema longulum. The sequence goes on along the minus strand of NW_028277593.1, from coordinate 166,778 downwards.
ACCGCCATCTAGGGTCACGGTAATAAATTTTGCCAAACCATTAAAAGTGTCTAAAATAAATGTTAAATATGAACCCGGCTACCGTTAGTGAAAATATAGCCAGAGCCGGAATAGCAAATTTTACTAAAAACAATATTATTTAATGGTGTGCCGATTCATAGCCGCCATATTACTGATCTTTGTTTCGTTTACTGTGACGTCCGACGTCAATTTTACTATCAGCTATTTATAGTCCAACTTAAGTATGCGTTTTTTATGACAATGGGATATTTCTCGTTTCAAAAGCTTTTATTTATTATTTCTATATTTTAGGATCTGTAAAACTCGGTATTCGTAAAACTTAAAGCTCATACGAGATGCGACAATGATCAAACGGTGCCTAACAATGATAAGGTTGTAGGATTCATAAACACTACCGGTAAAAATATAGGAACATATTTTTAAATTAAAAAAAAAATATTTTCGTATAAATTTTTTCAGTTTACAACCAAGAATACGTATTATTTTTTATTCCGCCAACAATTTGTTCAAAGCAATTTCGTAGGACATATTCCATTTCCATCTGCAGTATGAATTAATTCAAAATAGTTATAAATTTCTAAAGGTAAAAATATGTTTCATGTTTTAGTAAAATTTCGTGTATATGTTGAATTTTCACTTCCTAGAAAGTAAAAAAAAAACTAAAATTGTTTAAGGCGGACCTCAATCGGCGGTTTACCGAAAACTTTTCTGGTTGATAGTTGTATAAACTTGTCTGAATATGGGAGCAATTTAGATTCGCGTGCCCTCCCCTCCCCTTGTCAGGGCCGCTGGCGCTGCGCTGACGATGCTTAATGGCCGGCCGGCCTTCGTTTACCATCCAACCAACATATTATATTCTGTTGCAGGAACAACTCTCTTCGCCGATTTTTTCCGGAAACACGCCGAAAGCACGCACGTTCGCCAACCATCCAATCTTCCCTTGTTTTTATTCTAAACACATTTTTCCGTCGTGCCCACATCCCGCAGAACAGTTAAATAGGACAACATTCTCGTTCCTGGTTTATTACCATAATATTTCGCATGTTTTGCTGAAATAATGCGACCCAATAGTTCATTGCATATTTCCACTATATACGTACATATCTACGATCTAAACCACCAGCTTTCAAGCGTAATTTTCTACACGCGTGTCCCATTTATGGAATATGTTTCATGGTACTGCTATTCTGAAAGAATATACATATATATCTATATCTATTTAGATTTTTCTTCTGATAATGGTTTTTACTCTCGGTTAATGCAATAAATCATATTTCAAGTATTAAGGTACTCATTCCCTATTAATGACAGATTGATACATTTATCCACGTCTCTTAATTATTGTCAAATGCATGAGGGTTCTGTCAATAAAATTGCTCGTGGCCTTGAATTATTTATGAACTTCAAACATGTTTACATTTTTTATTACTTTTCAATTACTTGTTTGGTCAATTTTTCATATTGCTTATCGGGTGGGTGCGTTAGTAATTGGACATGCTACAGTAATTGAATATTCTAAATCTAATGGTCAAAAAGAAATAAATGTAATGCGTTCATTTCAAGAAAAACACACAAAAAAGTGTATACATAGCTGGGGTACCTCAAGGTGGAGTTTTATCACCATTACAATTTTCCCTGTTTATCAATCCGATTGCAGATTGTCTCAATTGTTCATATCATCTCTATGCAGATGGTTTACAATTATATCTTCATTGCAGACCTGAAAACACCAGCGAAGCAACAGAATCGATGTCTAAAACACTAAATTGCGTGTCAACATGGACAAAAGTGTATGGTTTACTAATAAACCCATCTAAAACACAAATTATGTTTTCGGGTAGTCAAAGATTGCTTAGTAAGCTAGACGTATCTTCACTTAATCCTCATGTCAATGGTACCAATATTCAATACAGGAAATCCGTAAAAAATCTAGGAGTACAAATGGATGAACATCTCTGCTGGCGAGCTCATACTAATGAATTAAGCCGCAAAATATTTTTCATGTTTGTACATTGATATGAAATATTTATTTAAAGGTGTGTTTTCACACTGGAACATTTCATAGTCCCTGGACTGGTACCTGAAGCGTTAGACTGATCATCTTACCTGCATGTAACAAAAATGATCGGGATACTTCTATGTATTCTTTTAAGTTGGTATTTTTTTTAAAGTAAGTAATTTATAAAGCTGTTTTCACACTTGAATGACGCGACATGACGCCTTAGTTCGTCTATCGCAATTCCTCCCTGACTTAACCGCTATAACAAAAGTGAACGGACTGTCGCTGCCGATCCGAATGGATGTCCGATCGCTTCGGTAATATTGAATCGATTTTTTAATGTTTTGCGGAAACGATTAATCAATAAGTATTCTCTAAGAAAATGTTGACATGATGACCGCTATTGAGCAAGAAGAACGAATAATGATTATAAATCAACTAAATATTAATAGAAAGATATTGAATATAAAAATAACACATACGATTATTTAAATACGTATTATCGTTAAGTTACTCGCGATCCAACTGGCATAAAAAAAAATCCAAAATGTCCAAACATGTCCAAACAAACTACAGCCAGGGTTCGAAGCTATAATGTTTTATTTATTTTTATTTTGAATCTTAATACACATTAACATATTCTTATGTGAGGATGCTACTTGCAAACCCGGCAAAATCAAAAATTAAAAAAAAAAGATATATTAATTCAAACTTATTCAGAATACAATTTTTTACAATAATTTTAACATTGTCAGTTAAAAATACGGCTTAATTTGTAAGACTTGACTTTTAAATTATCGGCTTTGTTGCAAACATAGCAACCTCTACTTGAGTATTGCAAAGTTGGTAATGTATAAAATAATTTTTTTATTTCACTACTGTTTCTTGACATAATCATGCTTATGTCATCACTGCTTACGTATAAAATATTTAATGATTTTAATAAAAATATAAGTTTACAAATAAATTGAAGTTGAGTATTGTATCAGTTTTTTGCGATTTGCTCAAAATACAGAAATATGGATTTCGCCGGGTTTGCAAGCAGTACCCTCATGTGTGCTCTAATAATAACAATGTACATATTGCATTATCGACAGAACCAAAAATGGGGTGGTACGTTGGTTTGGACATGTAGAGCGAATGGACAGCGAAAGAACGACTTAAAGGATCTACGATGCGAATGTTGAGGATGTCAAGGAAGACCGAGAAAGACATGGCACGACCAAGTCCATCAAATACTTGAAGATAGACATGTCAAGAGTAGGAATAATCGGCGTGCGTGCATGAGAAGATGTATGAATGTAGAGGAAGCGAGATCTGTATGCAAAGATAGAGTGATATGGCGTTCTATCCTTTCTGCCCACCCCTAAGGGGAAACGGCGTAATGGTTTGTTTGTTTGTACATATATTTAATTTATAAGTTGTTTAACAAATATTTCTTAACCTTTAGTTTGAATTTCGGTTTTTCTTTTCACCATAAATGTTTTTTCCCATATAATATTTTTTAAATGCCTCATAAAAAAAATAATTTTGTGATTTCGTTTTTTTTATAAATGGGTGTCTGATTTTTACCTTTTCTTTGGTATTGTGATCACGTTCATGTCGTCTTAGATATTTTTTCCAAAATTCTGTTTTTTTTATGCATACAGTGAGATGCTCAGATGGAAAAGAAATAACAAGTTTTGTGTAAAATATAATAAATAATAAAAAGTCATGAATACCAAAGGGAAATGGACGTTAAAATATATCTCAATAAGGTAGTTAATACAATATATGTAGGGATACCAGTTTTACTGCCTTTTCATAACCCAGTCGACTTCAAAGTTTGGATTGAACCAAACCAATTTATGAAAACTCTCTCGAGCTGCTGTTGCTGCATATTATTCCCCTGCTCCGTGTGAATCCCCATTTCGGTTCACAACACGCAACAAACGCGACTTTATTATGCTTGGGGAATCTCAGTAAAGTTAAACACGTAGAGACGCAGGAATGTCTCGTAAAATCCTTAAATACTATTGATCAGCAAAAAATATCGTGAAATATATCCTTTGAACCCTAGATACGGCCCGCTAGTTCGCCATACGTAAACGTAATGTAGCCAGACCGCGGCGCCGCGATTTGTACTCAGATTGTATATTATCAAGCACCAGTATAATTCAACTATATTTTTTGTCAATGTTTAATTATGTCCAAATGCTTGCAGACTGGCTGTATTTCCTCCCAAATGCCTAGACTTCCATATTCCGTTCTCAGAAAATTTTTCCCTCTGTTGAAATAAATTTAAATATGAACAACTCCCTAGGGAGGAAATCCAGCTAGTCTGCAAGCATTTGGACATAATTAAACATTGTTGAATTACTACCTGGTAAAAGAAGAAGTAAAAAAATTGGAAAATTGTTTTCAGGCGTTGCCTAGTAGGTGATTTGGTTCAGCCGGATGAATCTCACCCACGTGATAAAGGTTTCAGCTCTTTTACTTCACAAAATTCAACAGATGGAAGAGTTTAGGAAATGTGGGTGTTCAAACATGGGCAGAATGGTGAATGTTACACAGTGTGTAAAGTGGCCACTTAAACCAGCCAATGACAGGTCATAAGCCCTGTAAATGCCTAGACTTCCATATTCCCTTCTCAGAAAATTTTTCCCTCAGTTGAAATAAATTTTAATATATTTTTTGTCTTTGAATTTATTTCAACAGAGAGGGAAAACATTTTTGAGAAGGGGATATGGATGTCTAGGCATTTACAGGGCTTATGATTTGTCTTTGGCTGGTTTAAGTGGCCACTTTACACAATTTAACTATGAAAAACTCCCTAGGGAGGAAATCCAGCCAGTCTACAAGCATTTGGACACACTCAAACACTGTTGATATTCGTCATTTAGGTGAAATGAGTCACGAAGTGAACGTTACAATTGAGGACCGTTTAAACAAAGCGAAATTTCTACAAAATGTAAATTTTTCAGGAGTAGGTTTTTTTATGTTAAAAATAAAACTATTACGATTTTAAATCAATTAAAATTACATTTTATAGAAATATAAAATTTTACACATGTACTTAAAATCAACAATATAGAATCAGTGAAATTATTTATAAAAATGTTCTAAATTCCCGAATTTTCACAAAAAAGAAATATCTGTTGGGAATTAAATAAGTTTACTTTTGCGTGAAATCATTTTTAACTGATTTTTTGTAAAATTATATGTCTACTGACATATCTAAGTACCTATGTAAATATAAACATTTAGGTATTTACCCCCTTTATATTTTTTACATTAATAATAGTACAAATAAAGTGATAACAAAATATATTACAAATATATATTTTTTTTATTATACTTCTTTTTTCTTGGCCTAAATCATGTTTTGTTTGTGATTTTTTTCGATCTTAAAAAACTTAACACCCCTAAAAAATTATGTAGATATTTTGCTTTGTGAAAACTCTATGTAGTGTAGATATTTCGTTTTGTAAAAATTCACGATATTTGAATCGCTACAACTTCGCATATACATATATCGATAAAGCTCACATGTAAGAACCCATTTCAATAAAAAAACGCATTTGGTTTTTTTTTTGTAGAAATTCCACTTTGTGAAAACGGTCCTCAGTTAGTCCAGGATAACACTTGTTTATGCGATGAAGTCCAAATTATTATTATATTCATTTAATTATTTATTAAGTATTCCTAATTAAAATTGTATGAAAAAACACAATGCTACTCACTCCTCTCCACCGCTGCTCGAGGATCAAAAGTAATATTTTGATAAAGGGTGTGGGGATACTTAAGGTACGGGTGGAGGGGTGCACTTGGCTCGGTCGTAAGGGAACCTGGCGATAACGGCGACATATTTTAAGGTGTCGTGAGCAGATTTCAACTACGACTGATAATATTTCTAGAGATTTATCGCTCAGCTCGAGATACTAACATTTTAACGCGTCGAGATTTTTTCAAATCATATAAATTAATCTCGGTATTATATTAAAGTCTTTCGGGATTTAATTCGTATTTTAATATATTTAATACTCAGAAATAGATGCACCAGAACCTCGTTTTACACGTGGGATATGTATTAAACAAGAAACGAGTATAAAAAAAAATACAAAAAAATTAACAATCGTGGTATGGTTTTGTTGTTTATATTATATAAATTAAATTTGGGATAAATGAAAGTAAAAAAAATAAAATATAGTATATATTGTGTTTAAATTTTATTTAAAAATTTAACATGACAACAAAATACTTAAAAATCGTAACACAGATTATTCCTCAGAGTAATAATTCGCTCTTTCATAAAGAAGCCCTTTTGCTCTGTTGCATCCGTGGTGTAGTGGTCAAGACGCTTGACTCACGCACGGAAGGTTCCGGGTTCGATTCCCGGTGAGAATACAAAAATTAAAATGTGATTTTTCTCAAGCCTAGTTGTTCTGCAATGTAATTCCCCACTGTAATTGGGCCTCCTGGCCTGTTGTGGTGCAAAAAAAATGAAATGAAAATGAAAAAAAAAATGAAATGAAAAAACAAAAGCGTTCAAAATTTGTGGTTTTTGGTTTTACAACAAACGTTCAATGAACGGTTTCGGTTTGCGCTCGCAATTCTCGACCCGAGTATCTACGGCTCGTTGTTTTGGTGTTAACTGTACCTAACTTCGTGACTGATAATCATAGAATGGAATTTGTCCTTATGGGCGACTATAAGCGGTGGAGTATTATTACTCTAAGGATTATTCACTATTTCTATAGTTTATTATACGTCTAGTAAATAAAAGAGCGATGTAGGGAATTCAAAACAAATTGTATAATTATTACTACTAGCTTTTACCCGCGGCTTCGCTCGCGTGGTATAAGGGAGAAATAAGCTAATTAATTAGTTTTGTCATTTAACTATAAGAATTTATCCCGTGGATTTTTTATTTTTTTTCGGGATAAAAAGTAACCTGATCGAATGCCGGTTCTCCCAACTATCGTCATGCAAAAAAACGACGATCCATGGCGACGTAGCATTGTTGTTCTGTTTTAATATTAATTCGTTTCTCACTAACAATTTTTTTTCCACTAAGAATTTTCCCGAGGAAGTTATATATTTTAGATATATATTTTTTTCGGGATTAAAAGTAGCTTTTGACACTTTTCAGCTCTTCAGCTACCCTTATGCATAAAATTACGTTGATCGATTGCCCCGTTGCGACGTGTAGGAAACACAAACAAACACATTTTCGCATTTATAGTATTCGTATGGTTTAGTATGAGTTTACTCATTGTTCAATTAATGTTGAAAAAAAATATTCTTTTAATTTTTGTACTGTTTTATTTCGAAACCGCGTAAAATAACCGTATAAAGACAGGTTCCAGTGTACTTATATTTTCCTCATGAACGAGTACTATTATGAACATGACAAATGGTATTGGCATTTTAAAGAAAAGAATGTAACAATTTTTGCGCTTTTGAAAAGCAGCAAGTGGAAAAAGTAAAATTAAAATATAGCGCATTGTCACCAAAAAAAACTGTAGGGGAGGTACGCCCATAAGTACGCAGTCATAAGAGTACGCAGTCATAAGAGTACGCAGTCCATAAGAGTACACAGTGCATATGAGTACGCATAGACAATATCTCATAATATAATCTATTTTCGGGAACACTAATGATCTCGTTGCAAAGGCAAACATGTAATATCATGGACTCTTATTTTCCGCCAACTGGATTGACTCATCTGGTCAGCAGAGGAAATAACTTATAAAGTTGCATTTTCATCTAATTTTTTGGACAGACGACTTAAGGTGCTGTCTCGTTATTATTGTGCTGTTATAATTGTATTGTTCTACCACATACATATAATATTTTTATTAATTCTAATAGTTGACAGGTTTGTTAACTGTCATTGTCATTTTATAAACATTAAGAAAATCTAAAAGATAAAACAATTATAGGGTCTGTTAGGTCCTAGGCGTACCCCCTTAAGTTCAAAACTATTTTTTTCAACGTGGTTGCTCCAAATTAAACATGCTCTCTTCCCAGTTATGACACGGAATTTTCAACACGAAATTTTGTCAAAATTTTGATTCTGGTATTTTTAAATATTTATTTATATTTTACTGCGTTTATTGTTTTTATCATAAGTGAATTCTGAATTTATCAATTTATGGTAAAAATCCACTTTACTTTTTTTTAGTTTTCATTTATTAATTATAGAAGTACATATGAATAAAAATTAAGATGCATAAAAAAGAAGTGCCCCTAATAAATACAAAAACCTGATCAAGCCATTTTTTGTGGCTTTTTTATCATTTATTTATTTTTATTATTAAAAAAAACACATAATACACACAGAACATATTATACGAGTACTCCCAGGAGTTATAAAAAAAACTCATTTGGGACCGTACATATAAAGAAAACATTTTTGTGACAATACATAATATCATACATGGTTAATACATCCGAAATAGTAAGAAAACATAATATAAGAATCATAAAACACGGTACTTTACACCATCTAAATAAATTACATTAATAACTATCACTATCAAGAAGATTTAAGTAATATTTTTAATTGCGACACTTATGGATTTTTTATTCGACTTTTCGTGTTTTAGCTCTTCGGCCGTTTATTCAATTCGGAATGACCAATATTTTCCAGAGACCTAATGCCGAACTTTCTGCCGGCTTTTTGGTGAAGTTCACGTATATTAATATTAATACTAGTTAAAAATAAATATCTTTACATAAACAATTGCAGTCAAAATAAAGAGCAGTAGTTAGACTGTATCAGCTTAATCAAAAAAATAAAAAAAATAATAAGGAAAACCAACACATCATTAACAAAATAATATACATATAAATCAAATTCGAACACATTATTTATAGAACATTAATATAAACACTCTTGATTAAGAAGCCAATTTCTAATTTTGTTCTTATTACATATACTTTCTTCCCGTTGATCTCCTCATCCCCAACCTTCTACAGTGCTCTTTTTTATTTTCTTAAATAAACTTTTTTATTTTCCCCGAAGTGTTCAAAACTTTACTCAGATGTATGTTCTACATTTTATGCTTTTCATATTATATGTGTTCTAATGAAAAAACATTTTTAAAATAACTGAATTTGCCATGTAAAATTCAACATATTCGATCAAAGTTTTAATTTATAAACCACTTTTTAAAGTGAGCGTACGTGTGTATGATAAAAATCGTCTAAAGTAAAAGCAATTTGTAAGAAATAACACATCTAGTACCCTGAAACTGAAAGAGAATGAAAGTGAAACTTATCATGAGCAAATGTCCTTTGAATATCGAGTTATGTAATTCACAAAATGGGTGCCCATTGCATCGCGGAGGCTGGTTTGTCCTATTACTCGGAATTGGAATGCAACTACTGCACTACACCGGTACAGAATGACCGAAGAAGCAATTATAGAGCTAAATTAATTTTAAACGCCGGTCATCTTAGGTACCGTAACAAAAATATGAATCTGCAAAAATAAGGAGAAATTTATGAAGATCAATTAATATTTGCATCGCATATGCAAAACCACTTATTCATTATTTTTTTAAATTGTATTCTTTTCTTTGCATTTTACAATAGGTATACATAAGTTACAAAGACAAAAAAAACTATTACATAAACACAAAATTACATACAATTACAATACGATAGATATAAAAAATAACGTGTTAATAGAACACATTTTTTTTGACAATAAAAATGCGAAAATTATCATAAAATTATATGCTGTTCATTAAACCAGTTGTCAGCCAGCAATAAAGCATGTGTCCTTCAGGAACTCCTTATTAAAATTGACGAAGCTGTTAGAGTAATGGGCTTGAACATCAATGTGGCTAAAACAAAGATGATGGTGTTTAGCCGAAACCCTCACAATAATGCTGTATTGCGAATCAATGGCCAAACAATCGAGAGAGTGACTAACTTTAAATACCTCGGCAGTCAAATCACTCGTGATCTGGATCTAGATACGGAAATAAGATGCAGAATAGAGATAGCACGTGAGCGAAGCCGCGGGTAAAAGCTGGTATATATATATATGTATATACATTAGAAAATATAACATTTAAATTTATATTTATATATACATTTAAATTTGTCTTGGGAACATGTTAAAAAGTAAGAGAATCTTTTATCGAAAAGCTCCCTGTGAGACGTGAAAAATATCGATGTCCAAAGGAATATTTTTCAAGTTTGAAGTATAAGAGCTAAAATCTTAAGTTATGTAGGTGAGATTCTTCAGATTTATCTCTAGATGGAAACTTCTAAACACACCTTTTTATTTTATTTTAAAAAGCCTCGTAAATGCCTCCATATTTCTGTCTCTTAAAGGCATTCCACCTTTGTTTAAAAAAATATGAATCTTGATCAAAATCCGAGGTCACTAAATCTTGTGTCTACTTTCAAGATTTATGACATACTAATATTGTCATTTGTATTATTCAGTGGTGTTTCAATTTAATTTTACGTTTCTACCGGTAATTAAAGGGATATGAACACATGTTTCAAATTAGTTGCTTTTAACTTAATTATATCATTCGTTTGATTCGACCTAGGTCCGTAGATAAACTTCATTTTTAACGACGGACGTGTCGTATTTCAGCTTCTAAAATAAAAACCGAAAGTTTCCCTGTTAAAAGTTATGATACATCTCGATCTACGCTTTTTCACAACACTTTGAAATTCTTATTAGACTGATAGGATACTTACCGTGTAAAAAATTGGCATTCACGCGGCACTCACCTGACCGCGGGGCTTTTAGTCGGCGGCGTAAAAATATGACTAACATCAAGTTAACAAAGCTTCCTGACAAAAAGTTGTTTATTCCAAAAATTGTAAATATTATTTTTACTGCCGTTATTTATACCAACATTATATAATACACGTCAACTAGTAAAATATACGCAATGCGGCATTTAGGATCAATTCATTGACATTATTTTATTTAGTACCTACATGCTTCATAAGCTTATCCCAGAAGCGCAATGATTGAATAAGATGGATGGATGGTCAAGATTTTCGTGTATTACAAAATAAGATAAACTTCGTATATCTAATTTGGTGATGTATCATTCTTATGACGAAGGACAACAAAACATCCATAAAAGAATTTTAAAAGGTTCATGAAAAATATATCGTGTTTTTCTTAGATTAAAATCATCCAGAAAATGTTAACAAGGAAGAATTGAAATGTGTCTTTTTCTTCTGTGTTACAATCCTAGGATTGATCTGCATCAAGCGTTCGATACCTCCCTCATCTCTGTCACCTGCCAGCCTCTTCGTTTCCTTTCTATTGCCCTCAATCGCTCCCTCGACGATGGTAAACAGTAGGTCCGCTTCCCTATCCGATTGGATCGTTTTTGGGACCTTGTTTTGCCAGACCTTGTTCTATACTTCGTCGTGTCGGATGTGATCTGGCCAATGGATCCCCGCCATGTGCTTATAGCACCACAGCTCGAAGGCAGCTAGACGCTCGGACTCACTATGGTTGACACGTATACATAAAAAGGCTAGCACAGAGACATGCATATTTCATAGGCCCAAATATGTTTAATTCGTTTTTTACTGATAATATTTCATTGATCCCAAACTTTCAAGATTTTCCTTCTTTCAAAAAACACGCACTGTCCTGGATTCAAATTAAAGAAATGAACTCTTTTTTTCTATGATATATTTTGTTGCCCTTTAATAATAAGAAATATTTGTATGTTTTTTATATTTTTTTTATTTCCTTTTTTAATAACTATAAAAAAATACCTTAGAATCTTTAACATAAAATTTTCTTTTCTCTTTATGTAACACAAAAATATTCAAACTGTCTATTTATTATAGGAGCAAAAATTCATTCCTGTATACCCACGAACAGGCCATTCCTTTGTGGGATTTTTTGTTAACTATTTTTACTGTCAATATGTATTTAATTTCTATGTAATTATCCTTTATTTTTTAATACTCTGTTTTACCTCTTATGTATAGGGTAAAAAAAAACTTTAATTTTTTTTATAAAAATTTAAAATTCATACATTTCTGTAGCATTGATTAAATATAATGGTGTTTTCCTTGCCGTGATTTAGATAAACGCCTTGAAAATGTTATTTTTAAATATTATATATAAAGTGGAAAAGCTCTATGGATAAACCAGCTACAGTTATATCAAATAAGCCGAGCATTCGTGCCTGTAGTTAAATAAATCTCTTCTTTCTTAGTTAAACAAATTCACTTAGCTCGGTGAGTAGTATAAATAAGAAGTTCTCACCATAACCCGTGTTCTCATTTTCTTTCCTCCGTTTTATCTAGCTTAGAAAAGCATCTTCCATTAAGTAATACTGGGGGCGTGCAGCCACCCTCCCTCCCTTGCGTCCCTCGGCCTCCACCACACTATCCCCACCCCTTCAGATCTTTTGATAACATTTCAATTACAGCCGAGTTAAAAACTTAATAGAATTAAGAGCCAGAAGTACTAGGACGACCGTTGCAGATTAGTTCTTTCTACTCCTTTTTGTAGATTGGTTTCACCCTATTTGGTATTGTTTTACTTAATATTCAGAATATATTTTATATTAAATCGATTCTTGATTCTATAGCGACGTCATATTATTTAACTTAGAAGTGATATTTTGCCTGTTGATTTTGTACCGAATATCAATAATTCATTAAAATATATAATTAATAAAAAAAACTTTGTTTTTAGACCACTTGAGTTTATTTTGAAGCACTTCTAGTTTCGGAAGACTCAGTACCTTCCATTTACATGTCTTATTATACACATAAGTTTATTATTAATTCCATATTTTAATTATGTTATTCCACAAAGTAAATGCCGATTCAATCAATAACACCTGTAGATGGATGGTACTAAGTTTTCCGAAACTAGTAGTGCTTCAAAATAAACTCAGGTGGTTTTAAAACAAAGGTGTTTTATCAATTAATTATTTTAATATTATCATTCCACATAGTTAAAGCCGACTCAATCAATTATCAATAATTCATTGTCAGTTTGACATTGTTTAAACGCAAATGTACTCTTGATATCGTATAACATATTTATATTTATTGAAAATTAAGTTCGTCGAGCAAAGTCTTATTCCTATTTTCTTATAATATAAAGTTCTCGCTGTGAACTATTATGAAACTTTCCTTAACTAAGAAAATAAATCATTCATTCCGTGGCTCTAGAAATCAAAATGTAGAACATTCACATTATTTTATTTAAACGTATTTCCCGTCTCGCAATGTTTGATCATATTTAAGTGCCATAATTTCTTCAAAACTTAACTAGATGCTTACAAAACAAAGTTTATTTAAATATCTCTATTGAAGTCTTTATCGTGGAAGACGATCTTTTTAATATTCCCGCGTCAAAGGTTTCGGAATAAGGAGGTACAATATATTATGTCCCATTATTATGCAAACTCCTATGTACATGACAACTACTCTCTATCTACTTTTTTCCTCTTCAGTATCCTCTTCAGAAAATTGTGCCGATTTTAATATTTTTATATTTGTCGGTGTTTTTCATAATTGGCGCCACGCAAAATGTATAAAATGCGGAGGAAACAAATATCGCGAATTTCATTATTTCACATTTTGGAAAACACAGGTCGGAATTAAAAAGCGTAGTGTTGTATGGTAGTAACTAACAACTCTGCTGTCCCGCTGTTTCGAACAATGCAAAGTCCGGCATTTCGTGTTTTCTTTTTCATTCTATCTTTTGTTACTCGGCCTTACAAAGGACAGGTTTTCCTTTGACATCTGAATCCGAGACTGCGCTGAACGTTTTTTTGGATATTTTTTCTGATATCGGTAGTGGTATACCCGCGTAATATATCTGAACACCATTTGTATTTATTTATTTATACTTGTAAAATTTAGTATTATTATTTTTTATACATAATAATTTTTCCTAAATGGGGGTCCCGTGCCGAGAGAAACATTTTACAATACGTATAATAAAACATGCCTTAAATTAGTTATTTAACATAGTTAACATAATAAGCAAAATAAACTAAAATAATCATAAAAAACATCTTCATATAAACTTGCAGACCAAATTTCATAATCAGGAAACAATTTTTTACCTATTTGGCTTGATCCACTCATCGATCCGTGCGCAACCCACCTCCACCATCCATTTCTTAATAGCAATTTTATATTGAGAGTACTTACTAATTGTCCTTATGGACAATAGAAGTAGATTGTACACTTTAACCAAGTAGTAGGCCAATCCTTTTTGATCGAAAGTTGTATTGATTTTTAGTCATTTTTGCAGCATCGGGGTGGAGTATCTAGTAACTCTTGTACAATGGCTTCTTCGTGTTTATTAAAACCCCCAATCTGTTTTCTTAAAATTATTCATGATTCTGCACCGAAAAAGGTATTTGACATTTGGAAAGGATCTAAACATTTGTGACAAGTCCACAATATGACTGTTTAAATTGGTGCTAATTCTCTCTTATTAATACGTTGTTCTGATTTCTGTTACTCCGAGTTTTGATCAAAAGCCATCGTCATTTGTGTGATAGTGGCTGTACCTTCTCGAGAGCGGCCATTTTGTGCATCATTAATCACAAAACTAGCCACGGTTGCCATTTGGGAACAAACTTAGCACCATTTCTAACCTGGAATGGGTAATATCAACTAAATAGAAGCACCTAATCCGGGCGGAGATGTTTAGTATCCATTAAACTTCGACTGGTGACTCCTGCTGTAGAATTTGTTCCTTCCTCTCGCTAGTCAATAGTTAAACTGACGTTTGACGAATACTACTTGAAAAGCAGCCATAGAACAAAGTAATAAGCCATTATTATACCCTCCATCCAAGATTAATGCATTGCGCTATATGAAGACACTCGTGGTTATGTCACAAATGTCATAAAAAATCTTTACTTAGTGATTTTAGAATTCCTAATGTTATTTTTCGTACCACTTATTAACTTATAAAATGATTTTTTGATTATATTTTACAATGCCATGGTCTGACTCAGCTTTTTATTATAATAATGATTGAAAATATCAGATCAATTTATTACATGTATATGTAAAAATCAATTGATTTATTTTTCTATCATAAGTACAACAAATTAGAAATTTTAGGTCTTACTCATGAACTTAGTATAAAATTACGCCTAGGCATGATAAAATACGGATAGGAATACCATCCTTATCAAAGTGGTAGAAGAAGGATGGTAATCCTATCCATTCTACCACTTTAATAAGGGTGGTATTCCCATCCGTATTCTACCACTATGCCTAGGCGTAACTTTATACCAGGTTTATAAGTAAGGCCCTATGTGTTCATAAAATGTTTAAAAAATAAGTTTAAAATCTCCTCTGTATAGTAATACCTTTTTGTAATCGGAGACTTCAATCCACGAGTGTACAAATATTGAGGGGTGTGATTGGGGCGGAGTGACTTCTACGCTTTTCTACGTACAAATTGAGGATAGGGCGTGGTCCAAAAAACTTTGTTTTATTTATTCTATGGGAATTGCTCTCCGTAGAAACGTGAGTTGCTTCTAAAATATAAAAAAATCTAACTCGAACAGCTAGAATTTTTGCCGTGACAGCGTTTCATACTATTTTTAGAGGTATCAACGAAACTTGTTATATTTTATCTTTGTTAAATGTATTTTAATATGTACAATGTACAGTATAATATGCGAAAAAGTTTAGATTGATGCAGATTTATTCAGTCTCCGTGTTCATATACTGACGCCTTACCGATTGTTTTATCACTGTTATTCTTACTCACGTTAAAGAATTCTGAGTAACTTTGTAGCAGTTAAACAAAATATGGTGAAAATATTTCCAATATAAAATTCAAGCCATCCAAATTAATTCAATAAAATGTTTTGACTTGCAATACATGACTCATCTGTATAGCAATATTTCCACACGGTTATTCTTTATTTGCATACGATTTGTAGCTTCCGCAATGGTTTGGTTTATTGTGATAAACATTTACTGCCACTATTATCGGTTAAGGTTTTTTTTATCAATACGGAAACAATATAAGTTTATGGATTGGAATCAAAAATAGCTTTATAGTGTACGACCTCCATTTTGCATGCGTGCGTGTTTACATAACCCAACGAAGCCCAGTGTTTGTGTGTATAAATATATAGATATGGATGTGTGGTTGTGACCCCAGTTTAGGAATAATTGGGTCAATGCGGCCGGCCCAGGTGATGCAGCCAGCGGCGGTGCATGGGGCTCGCGCCCTACTAAACTCCATTCTACGAGATTAGAACCACGATCCTGTAGAGTTTTATGTCGACAATAAATGAATAATTAAATTATTTTTAAATAACATGAAAACAAGCATTTTTCTTGCAGCGGACTAACGTAATATTGTGATAGACGACGCGGCGACATATTCGTAAATACCCGACGCGTTATCCACTCGGGATGCTTCGCATCATTTAGAAATACCTCTCCCGTTCGGGATGTTCCAGAATCATTCGGGCGTTCGATATTAATTAGCACTGTTCAATTTCGTATGGCTACAAAATCGATCCTGAGTAACGCCTGCTAACGTCACTCAACATAAACATTATTCAGCGCCCTTGAGGTGATTTTCACAAAAATAGCGCTATATAAATTATCCAAACATTATTATTATTATTATTATTGTTTTCATTGTAGTATCTCGACTATGTATTATAAAGGAATTCGGTTTATTTCGATTATTACTGGGGTGGATAACGCATCAGGTCCGACACGTCTGCTATTACGATGCCTTTTCGGGTGGATTCCAAAACATCTCGGATGGATAACGCGGCGAGTATTCTCGAATATGCGACCGGCGCGTAAAAGTAACCAAACTCGACTAAAATTATTTTAGATTTTTTTTTACATATGAAATTTTCGACTGCTTTTATTTTATTTTTACGTTTACATTTTTGAAAGGGGTTCAAGTACTATTAAAAACACGTGACGTTCATGTATGGATTGATGAACTATGTTTTTGTCTTTAGCTTGATAAGTTTTAATTTTTATAGGTGTCTGAATAAGGGTCTTTTTATAACTGCAAAATTTCGTGAAATGGTTGCTCTGTATGAACTGTTTAGAGTGGCCGGTAGAGAGGAGACGACGGCTAATAATTTACCACCCCCCTATTAACGTCAAAATTGAAAAAAATAGATTGATGATGACGGACAAATTTGATATATACATATACCAAAGTGCTCTGTGATACATCGAAAACAGTAAATGTAAATTCTTAATAACACGAATCTTTTATGAACATATATATAATCGTATATCTTTTTTTTTGTGTTTGCTGGTAATTCACTGTTCATTAAGGCTTAAAATTAGTTTTTGCGCAAAAAAGGACAGATCTGAAGAGACCACAAGATCTCTGAAATGGATCCGGGTAGGTAGAGGGGACTTTTAATGCTTATTGTATTTGTTTGTGTTAGTTTTTTTGTGCGACTTTTTTATAATCCTTTTTTATGAAATATTTCACAATTATGAATCGAGAGTATCAAACAATGAAAAGCATTATTTCGATTTTTAAGTAAACTTTACAACATTTTTAATCATTCCTTTCCACCTGTTTATTACATTCCACCTTTTCGACAAAGCACTTTCAACACAACATACTTTTGATACTCCATACACAACATATTGCTTTAATTTTACATATTAAAGCTATTAAAATTCGTTATTTCAGTATTGGACAGCCCTGAAATTTTGGCCCTCATTGGTTTTAAAGTACCAGTTAGAGTGACAAGGCTTGTTCAACTTTATCACTGCAACAATCATATCTCAATATATTCTAGCAATTCAGTACTGAATCGTCTACATTCGCTGGGTAATAAACATTCGGATTTAGGTGACATATTTTTATTGAAATTTCCAGCTTATAAACAATTACTTGTAAAACATTTTAGTGTGGAATCAATATTTTAATTATGTTCTTTATAAGTAAGCATTGAAAAAGTTGTTACTGTATATACTCCACTGTAAATACTTATGTATGTATGTAATGTAAAAGGTACTTGTACCGTTAACTCTTGAAAATAAATAAATAATAAAATATTTTATTATTATGTTTTACTGTGCTACTCTTCTGTCGTTTCTACATTTTTCCTCCCACATCACAATCTCGTTTTAATATTAAATGCGAAATGATGTTTGATATATCAATTCCACGTTGTACTTTGAAAAATACGTTAGTAAATATACTTCATATTTTCTTCTTCTTATGACTACGTAGTGGAGAAAATTAATCAGCACATTGTATTTCCCACATTGTATTGTTTTTAGAAAAAAAATATTTTCATTAATTTTTATTTTTTTTTGAGATTAGCTTTTTTTCATATAGAGCTCTATTGAATAAATTTATTTAATCTACATATGTTTTATAGCCTGTTTCTGTTAAAACGTTTGAGTAAAATAAATGTACCTACTGACGAACTGCAAATAATCGGTTCAGTAGAACGGAATTATAATTTTTGTGACCGTCTGTTGTTTCGGTTTCGGTAAGAAAACGAGTTTCAGTCGCGGTTTCGATTTCTGCCAAAAATTGGCCGAAAATTTGGCTCAGCCGATACCCGCGGTCGGGATGTGTTGGATTACGTTCGGACTAAACTGATTTTGTGATTTGTTGACTACATTTAGTAGTTCTAAGATCTTTCATGTATTGATACTTACGTAATTCCAATTGCAGTACCAAAAGCGTTTATTGAAGAACTGTAACTTTAATAGATTAAGTTTTCTACTGACTTATAAGTTATATGCATAACATAACAACGAACCAAAATGCGCTAAAAAACAACAAATTTATGCCTTTTAGTATTTTATTTAACACTTATTTATTTATTTTAATGAACTCGTAAAGTTTAACAATAAAAACTAAGTCGAATTGTGGGCGTTTTGAAGCGACTTTTAACTTCTTTAAATAAGATTTAAATGTGTTTCAACAGAGAAGGAAAACAATTTTTTTTGAGATGGAAATGGAAGGAAACAGATGGAAGAGTTGAGGAAATTTGGTTGTTTAAACATAGGCAAAATAGTGAATGTTACACAGTGTGTAAAGTGGCCACCTAAACCAGCCAACGACATTTCATAAGCCCTTTAAATGCCTAGACTTCCATATTCCCTTTTGAAAAATGTTTTCCCTCTGTTACGACAAATTTAGATCTACATAACTCCCTAGAGAGCAAATCCAGCCGGTCTGCAAACATTTGGACTACTCA
The DNA here is from genome assembly GCF_059751315.1 of Micrasema longulum. Lineage (NCBI taxonomy): Eukaryota > Metazoa > Arthropoda > Insecta > Trichoptera > Brachycentridae > Micrasema > Micrasema longulum. The sequence continues at coordinate 147,557 of NW_028277593.1, read as the reverse complement.
TAACATTGTTCCATTTAAATAAATTTTTGTTTCGACCGAAATTAGAATAGAAAATTCTTCGATTTCGGCTAAAAATCTTGTTTCGGTCGGTCACTAATAATGTTTAGACTGTATTTGTTGGATCATCCCATTTTTTTTTCTTGTTTTCCACTTTTTTCTGCTAATATTGTAACTTTTTTATTCGTTTTTTCGCTTTCCAGCAATTAAAATCTCAATACGATGCATTGCATTTTAGTTTTCATGGCAGAACGCTATTTTCATTACCCCGTGTCTGAACGAGTACTAGACTTGTCTCGCTGAATGGAGTCGAGGATTCTATTGTTTGGCGAGGAAATCAAGTGAGCGCAACGTTCGCCTTTTGCCTACGTCACCGGGGCAGGGCTTCCGCCCCCTGAACCTTTGAATGTGCAATCACGAGTGTGAAGTGTTCGTTACGTGGCCACTGTGAACGATTACTTCCTACTAAGGTCGAATTATTATCGGTTTGACCCCCATTTCATTGCACCAGTGTTCGTGTGGGCCTCTGAACATTTAAATATAGTCAAATTTATTCTTGAAGGCGCTAACTTTGTGGATATTATTATTATTGTGAATAATGCATATATATAAGCGTTATTTTTGTGAAAATCACCTCAAGGGCGCTTTACAATATCCCAACACGTCTTGCAACTACATTGCGCATTGACGGTTGTGATTCAAGTTCCTCGTTTAAAATTATAATTTAATTTAATAACAGATAGGAGAGATTACATCATGTCTTGCTGCTGCAGAGTGCATGGACGGTATGAAGCCTAGCCCCCATTTAATTTTTTTTTAAATGAGTTTTCGTTTTTATGATATTTTTTTTTTAAATCGTTGACAAATAAGACCTGGATTACAACATATTATCTTTCAGCTACAGAGCGCATAGACGGTTGGAATTCTAAACCCTATTTCAGAATTTTAAGTTTGAAATAGTTTATGAAAATCATTCAAATAAAAAAAACATACATTAGTTGAGTAGTAAGTTAGTCAAGTGTTCATTATAAAAAGTAAACAATAAAGAACTAAATAAATGAAGCACTGTATTCACATGATATAATATTATTGTTCGCAAGATGAAAGCGACTACCGATGTCCGAGGGGTCTGCCGGTAACCGAAAACACATTAGCTACATCTTTCCGGGTAATTTCTGGTAGATATGACGCACATGTGCACCAAGGGATGACACCTTTTGTTCCTTCGCCTTTGTGTCCATTTTAAAACGCAACTTTTGAGTAGGTAGAATGTATACAGGGTGTCCCAGAAGTCGACGTCAAGCCGGAAACGGATGATATAGCAAGTCATGCTAGTTCTGAGAAAAATGTAACAAAAAAACTAATTCTTTTATTTTTTTATTTATAGGCATTTAAAAAAAAATCGAGAAAATCAACATTCTGTGATGGTTTTTTAACTCTTGTTAATACAAACAAAGTAAAAGTGGCTCTACTATCTGTCTTGCTCACCTTTCGTAAAATGACTCTCTCCTTTTCTGACACATAATTAACAGATTCCGAAAATAAGTCTCGCTGCAGCATTTAATGCAGACTGTAGACTTAACAGCTTTAGAGAATATATACGTTTCGATTTAATATTTAGTGAACACTTATAAATAAAATAGGAAAAGATTTATTAATCAATTATACCTTGATGAAGAAGTTTGTCTTTATTTATTTATTGAATTTGAATATTGTTTTGAATAAAGTTAATGATACTTGTTTTTTCAATGCTCTTGTACGATTTTTTATCAAAAAATATATTGCTCCTTTTCGTATCATATTATTTATTTCCATTGGATTTTAAAAATATTTTTATGATTTTATAGTATACCCACAATCAGTTTAACACTAATTAAATATTTTTGTTGTTGTTTATACAAATGTATCGTATATACCAATGTATGTAATTTTGCATGTTCCCGATGAACACAAGATTTAAATATCCCTAATATAATATGAAAAATCGAGCTAGCCGTGTTTTATTTGACAACCGTTTCGGTAGTGGAAAATCACCAAAATTTTTCAAAGTTAAGTGTTAAGAATTAAACCCAAAACCACCACCGCGAAAGAAAAGACAAAAAATATGTTTTATCGATGTTTTCTGTGCTTTATTTTTACTAGTAAAAATGTATATACTAAATTTCAAATACAACTTTTACGAAATAATCTTCTAACATCAGTACCAGCCACGGATATTATCCCGAAACGATTTTGTAATACATAAATTACGAAGGAGATATCTCATTTTAAGTGCCTCAATTATTATTTATATGGGGGTTCTACCTATTCTACTTTTATCCAATCGATGTTTTTTTTCTTTTATGACCTATTTCTGTAAAGTATTTCTAAATATTGTATCTTATCCAAAGACCTTTCGAATAAGATAAAATATTTTGTATAATACAAGATTCTTTATGTGCGCATTATTCATAGAAATGTCTGATAAAAAGCTACCTAATGATTAGGAAATCACCTCCGCCGCCTATTGTACGGAGACCTAACCGAGAACCTTTACACAGGATATTTCATTAATCATCTTTCTCTGCGTTCTTTTATCATATTTACAGCCCGAGATTTATTCACTTAATATAGATTAGATTGGCGACCATTATTTCCTGTCTCACAATATCCCCTACATTGAATGATTTTTTCATAATATACTAGTGAGTGTTTCTGTTTACAGCAACTTCATCTTACAAGTTACTTGGTTACATTCAGCCGTGAATATGAAATCAGCATAGCTGATTTGCTAGAATCTTATATTTATTAATAAAAAAATTGTCTAAAATACGTAAAGTTCTGCTTATTTTTTTACGTATTATAAATCTATACTTATTCATCATCTACCTCAAACTTTTTTGTTAGTATCCTTTTTACTTACAATGTTATTTAACTTTAGGATGATATATACACCCATTCGCTGAATTCAAAACTGAATTTCTATCTTCTCTTGTCATTTCTTAAATAAACATTCTGATTAAATTATTTTTAATTAAATAGTCAGGTGATGTCAATCATGATTTTATCAATGGTGAATAAATCATGCCAACCCTGTTAATTACTCGGTTTAGAATGGTGAAGGTTTCGACACGTAACTCTGGAAATGTCAAAGTGTCTCGGCGCCCACGCCCCCGCCGTGAAGCGCCCCCGCCGCCGGCCTCCGCCCACCAGGAGCTCAACAGGTCCGGGGTTGAGTTTGTTGCGTTCTAAATGTCAGCTTTGCGTTCCTCCCACACTCACAACTACCCTTGACCGCTGAAAGAAAAGCTTTTATTCATCAATCGTTTCTCAATTCGTTATCTCTATTTTTCTCTTTTTTAACACAAGTCCAGTTATCAACAACAAATGTGATTTTTTTAAGCTTTGATTTTTTCATGCTGTGAATAAGTCTCTTAGAATTAGGTGCAAATTAAAAATAATGGAAATAAAATCCAATGAGAAAATCGTTTTTTCTGAAAGCGTTCGCCAATGAAGTATGTTACACCATCGCCACCACAGTGGGCACTGTATCAGTACTAAAGATGGGACGTTTCGGTTATTTTGAAGAAGTAGTAGTAACATTGACTGTTTTATAAATTAAACTGTTTCGTGAAATAGTCTCTAAATCACAGTTTAGAGCAGCGCAGGTAAAACATCTGGTACAAGCAGTTGCTAAAACAGTTTCACAAAAATGCATTAAACTTAGCCTTTTACAAAACTTATGATATGAACATATTTGATCGATTTAAAAAAAATATAAATTTAGATCTACATTTATTGCAACACAAAGAGAGAAAATTTTGAGAACAACATATGGAAGTCTAGGCATTTACAGGGCCTGTCATTGGCTGGTTTAAGTATTGAGGAAATGTGGATGTTCGAACATGAACAGAATGGTAAATGTTAGACAGTGTGTAAAGTGGCAACAAAAATTTAACGTAAAAATTATATACGAGTAACACATTCAATTGTAGTTTTGGAAGAATAACTTTATCAGTTTTTACCACCTCTTATCGATTACAGCGCATCTAAATTGTAAAATACTCAATATTAAACTAAATACGTAGTTAATTTATTTACAAGGAAAATCACAAAGTTAGTGCTTCAATTATTTATTTAATTTAATATCCACCTAGTCGGAACCCAAACCCAAGGGTAGCGTGTTAACTACAATATTATGAAATATAATAACACCATTTCACAATATGTAAGTATTTATTGTATGTATAATGTGTACAGTTTATACTGTAGATATATACTTCACTCATTTCACTTAATAGTCAGTATATTATAATGTATGATTAGTTTACCTAAACATAGTAACGCTTGGAATTATAGTGAGAACGGCTGATGATCTTAAAGGTTATTTGCTCTTTCGAGAGCCCGTTAATGGGTTTCATTAGGAGCGATCTCTAACGAAGATAGGCCATGCCTATGTGCAAAATCCTTATAAAAAGGGTATAACGAATCTCGTTGCTGAAAAAACTACTAATTAAAATAGGAAATTAGGATTAGCTGTCTCTAAGGATAATAATTATCAAAACAATTGTAAATATTAACAGATTACTAATATCCCAACTGCTCATGCGCTCGGTACATGCAAGATGTATTGAAATGCTTCATTTGCTCCGCTTTTGAGGTGGTTTTTACAATAATTAGTCGTTAAATATTCAATAGTACGTATTTCGACAATTTTATTCATTTCTGCCACGACGACAACATATTTATCGTTAGTAAGTTATTTTATTTATATAATGTTTCCTGACTAACGGGTTTAGACCCCATTCTAAACCAGGCAAAGAACATACTTCAATTTTTATTTTAAGGTTTAGATATTAAAAATGTATCATCCATCAATACATCATCTTGTTGTTTATTTATTTATTTTATTTTCAGTTCACAAACCCTAAAAGATATCACAATATAAATACAATTTATAAAATATAAAAAAATAACACTAAACATCTCTCACCAAATATATGTGAGCACCAATAGTCACAAAAGAAAAATTTTAAAAATGTATATAGACCAAAATTTAGTTTTCATTATATGTTATTAAAGCAGTTTATTAGAATTTATATAAGGTTAATTTTAATAAAATTTATTTAAGATAGATGAAATTTATACAATCGAATATAATTTTACTAGATTATTAACAAAGTCTCGTAGTAGTAATAAGTTTTTTTAAATGTATATTTATTTATTATTACATATATACGGCCTAAGCCAATTACAACAGTTACATGAAGAAACATAAATGCAAGAAACTGAACAAAAAGAACATAAAACTATTTAGCAAAGACAAACAAGGGCAAAACAATAATTGTATACAATATATTAAAAAAAACGAAAGACCTAAAATTTTGAGCTAAACCATGCCAATCCAACTTCATCCCACACTAGTTAGTCGCGAAGAGATCTACGAAAAGCCGGAAGATCTATCCAAAAAAATTCCAAGTCGTGTGATTGGGGCATAAAAACCAAAGTTGCTCTTAGAAGATTTTATAAATAGCAGATTTTGACTTCTGGTGACACGGTTGGGAACATGAAAAGAAATTGATTGCAACAGAGATGGGACATCACTTAAAGCATTAAGTATTTTGAAAATGCAAATAAGGTCTATCTCAGTTCTACGTCTCTCCAATGAAGATAATAATTATCAATAATTATAGCAATAATAGTCACAATAAAACAAAATAAATAAAAATCAACGCGTACTCTTATGGACTGCGTACTCTTAGGCGTACCTCCCCTAATATGTTTTTGCTGGGACCAAAGTCCACGATTTTATCAGTCAATGGTCGACCATTGAGCATGTAAGAAAAAAATATATACAAGTTTGTGACCGATGGTAAATAACTTATCGTGTTAGTTTTATTTAACGGCCAGAATTCAGTTTGATCGTTACAATATATTACCTAATTTTATATAATATATTTAGACTGACAGGCGTTACACTAACAAAAACGTTAGATTTTAGGATACCACCCACCATATATCTGTGTTATTTTGTGTTTTCAATTTTCAAATAATTTTCGTTTAACCTTTATCGACTTTGTTTACTGAGATAATATTTACTTTTCTGTAGAATATAATAATTTTATTTAATCCGAAGTGGTCTATCTCGGTAATTTTATTATATAGATGAAATTCCATACGGTTAAACAAAATCTTATTAAATCAAAATTTCTTAAAAAAACTTCAAATTTTCTCAAAATAAAATATTTATTTTTATGTATCAATTTAGCGGAAGAATGCTGTGGTTATTTCATTATTAGAGCGTTCGCGATACTGTTAAACGAATCAAACGAGAAAGATAACTTTAAAACTGATTTGTACTAAATGTACAAAATTAAATATTAAAATTTATTTTATTTTTAAGAATAACCCGCTAATCCACTATTTTAGAGGCTTGTCAGCGTGTAGGAAAGAAAGGATATGAAAGGAAGTTATTAATTGTACACCACAACACCCAGGCCACCTTAAATACAATAATTCAACTTGTATTGATAAAATTTACATTTTTTACTCGGTTCACTTGATTGCCACACAGTGACTTTTTTTTTACATTTAATTTACAAACTTAAATTCTAGATTGCACAAACCGCGAGGTTTTCGCAGAGTTGACAATTTTGATAAAATTACTTATTCGATGAAATTAATATTTACAAAAATGTGTAAAGGAGATTTTCACAAAAATGACGCCATATAAATTATCCTACTATATACACATAAATGAGTTTAGTATTTTAAATTTATAATTTTATATTTGTAGCAGTAAATTTGTGGTTATTCATTATATTATTAAAATTATAATTTTCATTATACCTTGGTAAAGGAGCACGTTGTTGCTCAGAACACAATCGGTAATTAATTTAATAATAAGTGATTATAAACAAATGGCCAAAAATGGCAATGGGGAGGCCACCTAGCAAAAGCTCGGATGAGAAATGAGCATAAGCCTGTTGACTCGAAGACCTCGAACATCTTAAATAAGTAAAGGTCAAACAACTAAGGTGGGAGAGATGACTGAGACCGGCATTTCGGTGTTATCTGGTGCAGTCTGCACAGAACAGGACGACGCGGAGGCGAATGGAGGAGGTCTTAGTCCGAAAATGGACAAAATTAGTCTGGACGAAAATTGGCTGATATAGAAGACGAAAAACATTTTTTTTTAATTTCGCTTTTTGAATTAAAAAACTTTATAACGTATCTATAGAAGAGTGCCTTGTTTGTATTCATAGCAAAAATATTTCAATTTTTGTCTAATTTATTTATTTACTAACGCCCAAGGTTCTTTTGCATATACAGAGGATACTTAAAACCCACTTGTTCTCTAAATCATTTGAATTAATCCGTAGCACGTGACAACAAAATAAATTGTTTTAATTAAATTATAAATTTAAAAGCTTCAATTAAATTAATATAACAATAGTATTACCATGTAAAGCGCCCTTGAGGTATTTTATTACGAAAATGGCGCTGTATAAGTTATCCATAATAATAATAATAAAAAAACAATTTGCAAATATAAAAATACAATTTAAATTGAAATTTATAATGTATACTCGTATAATAAACAAATGAAAATACTAGAATCTCAATTATTATTTAAAGAATTTAAGAATAATTGATTCTTGAAGTATAATAAAGTTATAGTATTTACATAATTTTTTTGGTCGTTAGTATGTTTGTTCCCGATAGAGTGAATTCTCGGAAACCAAGAATTAAGGCGTGAATTTGACTTAGAAATATTAATACATATATCTTAATTAAATATGATGCCTCATTGGCCTATTAGGCACATTAAAATAGGTACATGCGATAAACACCCTTAAATCATTATTTTTCTTTATGGTATTATTTTTATGTCGATGAATACACTTTTGAGGATTTAAAAATCAAATTATAATTAGAGCAGCCTTATTAAAATCAGTTTTCTTACTGAATAAACAAAGCATTATATTTAAATATGTTGTATATTACACGAACCTTTTTTCTATTTCATTTTCGCCCAAAGCCATTCTTGGTTTCATTTTATCCCCCATCCTTAACCGCAAAATGTATCATCAGGTGGCTTGGCACTCGATTTAAAAAGCAACTTTCGTATAGCTCTTTTTTCATAAAAGCAAAGGATCGAAAAGAGCTTTTTACTCGGGTGGGCTGTATTACAAGCGAATTTCCCTGATTATTCCTTTAATCTATTCTCGGGTTCTTTGTTCTCAACTCGCATTGTTGTGACAACAATGAAATGCGGAAAATTTTAAGATTTTTTCCCTTAATGAATTTTAGAGCTGAAATTATTCAACCTTTCTTATTGCCGTATAAATCTTTTTTGTTTTTTAATTTAATAAGAATAGAAGAGGTTAACGATGCGTGTTTGAAATTACTATTTAGTTATGTATGTTTCTGTAGCTTTTTATAATGTGCTTATATTAGAAAATCACAACTTAAAGTTTATTTAACTATCAATTTGATGGCTAGAGAGCATTTTATAAATTAAATATCAATAATCAGTAAAATTGCGTTATTATAAAATGGAGAAATAACGTTTACATTTTATGATGTCCATTGAATAAACCCTTATTTTTTAACGTAAATTAAGATTAACCATATGTTCAAAGCTGAAAAACATAAGAAATTAAGTGATTCTGTATTTTTACCTCTTGTCTGATGTCTGCCACATGAGTCTACATATGATATAAGACTGGATATGTATATATGTATTAAAAAAAAAAAAAAAGTTGTATTCGGTTATAATTGACCTAAATTATTTAATTTTTATATAAATTATGAAAAATATAATAGATTATTAAACAGTTTATAATATTGCCGGTTTTTTACACAAGTTGCAAGAAAAATTGATGTCTCCATAAATGACATCAAATAATCTGAATTTAAAAAGTACATAAAAATATCTCATATTTTATAAATACAAAAATATATATTTTGTAATATTTAGCTTACAATTTAATTTGATTTATTCGTTTGGGATAAGCTTTTAACTTTAAAAGTGCAATATCTCACAACCAGTGAAATGTAGTTACCAACTCGTACCAGAAACCCGACGATATATGCTTTCAATTTATGTGTTTAAATATCCGTATTTCAAAATGTCTCGTCTTTTGCTTAACGTAACACAACGTCGCGTCACAGAGGTTTTTCAGCTCAGTTTTTTTTAAGTGCAGAAGGGTAAAATAAAGACAAATGCCAAAAAAATGCTTGACAGTTAAAACGATGAATTAAAAATTAAAATTTCTACTTATAAAAACTTCTATATTAATTCTTACTGACTTCAAATAAAAAAATGGTGTTCCGAAAGTCCACTACGAACAAATCCAATGATATAAAATATCCGTTTCCGCGTCTATGTGTGATTTGACGAAATTAATTATAGCATCATCATTTCTCTCTCAAAATTTACATAGGACACTGCATTGGTACACGAATCCCAGCGTATATCGATCATTTGATATGTAGGTATATCAAGGCAAGGTTTTAACTTGTCTTAACACGTTTATCGCCATGTCGGCCACCGGTGGCTGACACCCTCATCTCCTCAAAAATTTCTTCAAAAATACCTCAAAACAAATTAAATAATTGTTTATCGATCTAATATTAAATTAAAACCTAAAAACGTAAAAATATTTTTTGGACATTTTACGAAAATCCTATTGGCGATCAATGTGTTAGGGAAGTCTAACGTTCCAGGGCCCTGATTTTTTTTAAAGGAATAACCCGCTAAGCCCCTATTTTGAGGCTTGTCAGGAGAGGATGGAAGGAGGTGATGGAAAATACACCACAACACCCAGACCAATTGAGAAAAAAAGCTTTCTTGGATTTTTTTCTTGCAACTGGCGGGAATCGAACCCGCGACGCCAGTTTCACAGTTGGCCGTCTAACCAACTGCGCCACGGCGCCTGTCATGGGAAATTAACATATTTATCTTAAATTCTATCTCCAAAGTAAAATTATGTTTTCTGTATGAAAAGCAGAATATGCATACATTTTTTTCTTTTTAACATGTTTAATTATAGGTTACCGATGAAGATACTTGAAATGTTCATGAAAATATACTCATTTCCATACACAAATATCATTATTTTCTTAATAGACAGTCGATAGTAAATCTGCTAACTTCCCATTGTAATCGGGACCCGGTGCCAGTTCAGGCACTATAAAAAAATTGTGTTAAAACACCATTAAAAACATTGTTTCAACCATACCAGGAACTACACTTTTTTAGGGTTCTGCTTCTATTTCTTACACATGATTGTACTCTACATATAGTATTTCATAATACTTATGTAATATAATTCCGTCTTCTTAGTGAAATAAGTAAGTTGAAAAATAAATACATACCGTCAGTTTTTCAGCTACAGTTTTCCTCTATTCAGTCAAAAATCCATCATATCGAAGTTCTGCTTTATCAATATCGTCGTCTCGAGGGTGAGATTAAAATGAGAAATTGCTGGAATAGAGGAAAGAAGGGTGGGGACGAGTCTATTCGGAGCGTACATTTGTAACTAATATCCGAACCAATACCTCATTTCTGGATTCTTCGTATTAAGCCAACACTATAGAATACGAGTGGAAAATAAAACATCTTATTTTATAAATCAATATACAACTCCATTATAGTTCGAACTAAGAAAAACGTGTTTTGTGTATTTATTCAACTTGTCTTGATTTACTAGAAAAAATCCGTTTCCGTCCGAATGTCCGGACTTGTGATAATATTTGAGCATTGTTTATTCTCTAATTTAAATTAATTTTTATCTCCTTTTTTTCTTCGTTTGAAATATTTTAAAGAGAATTTTACGGTAAAACAAAACCGGCCGGTTTTTCATTTCCGTATTATTATCATTGTGATTTTTATAATGAAATAAAAATAGGGGCAAGTCCTTTTATTATTTTCGTCATTTATTTTAAGATTGTTTATCCGTCCTATCCGTACCTATCCGTCACTTCTTTTTCTTTTCTTAAAGGAATAACCCGCTTAGCCCCTATTTAGAGGCTTGTCAGTAGGTGGAATAATAATAATATTTGTCTGATTTATTTAGCGCCATTTTTATGAAAAATCACCCCAAGGGCTTTACAATTGTTTACGTAAATTTCCATTCTAACTAAGCAAAAGTGACATATTACATTTTCTTATTTAAAATTAAGGGTTTGATAAACTAAAGAAGTGAGATTTTAGTTGGGACCTGAACTGACTGGGACTGTCCATGATTTGTAAGTTTGAAGGCAATTTGTTCCAGGCAGAGATCCCGTCAACGGCAAAAGCACGATCTCCGAATCTAGTGTTTGGGGAGCGCCGGATTTCGACAAGTTTTCCTCTGCCTGAATCAAATGCGGACCTGAGAGTAGATTTTCTTTGACACGTATTTTCCCTAATACAGAGGTCCGATAGCTAAACCCTTTAAGTCTAACATACCATTTTCAAGAGTTGTAATACAATTAATTAATATATATAACATACACAATGTCTTTTCAAGTTTTTTTTTTCGAATGACGTATACCTTTTACCATTTTTTTAAACTTTTGGTGCTCATTTTTAAATTTGGATTAAAACGGACACAATGTGTTGCTGCCCTAGGCACCCATGTTCATTTAAAAACAATATTTTGAGTTTGTCCAAATTTTTGTAGACATGAACTGGATTTAACTCCACGGGGAGCTGTTAACATTAACATATTACAACAGAGATGAATAAAATTTTAAATAAGGTAATATTGAAGTCTAGGCATCTTAAGGGCTTTTGACCTGTCATTGGCTGGTTTAAGTGGCCATTTTCGCACTGTGTAACATTCACCATTCCACCCATATTTGACCATATATATTCGTTCAATTCTTTCATTTGTTGATGTTTGTGAAGTTAAAGAGCTCACACCTTTTTAAAGCGGGTGAGATTCGCATAATTAAATTATTTCACCTACAAACTAGGCAACACCTGAAAATATTATTTTTTTAATTTCTATTCTTTTTCGTGGACCAGATGAATTATCAACAATATTTTGAGTTTGTTCAAATCTTTGAACACAAGGACTGGATTCAACTCCCTGAGGAGCTGCTTATATTAACATATTACAACAGAGATGAAGAACATTTTGAGAAGGTGATATATTAGTCTAGGCATCTACAACTACCCTGTATATCTTATTTTTGTCTAAGGTATTTCTCGTCGCTAGGCATCCTTAAATGCAACACGTATGTGCACCGTGTGGAGCTGTTACGTAACAATCAGCGGCAGCTTTAGCTTCCGTAGCCCGTTTGTAGCTGGGTGGAGGCGGTGGGCGTTGTTCCCGAAGGTTCCAGTTATGTAAGCACCGTTAAAGCTGTACGGGGCGCCGTTCTTTCCGATTTTCTCTTTACGTTTTGGAAATATGCATGTAAATCCTATTCCGAGCTTTTCCAGCGTGACTTTGTTCGCTGCAATAGAGTGCGCGCATTACCATAAACACAGGTACAATATTGCTAAAGCTCCCGGGAGATTTACTGCAGCTTAGAGCGCTAGAAACATTTTATAGTATTACATACCGAGCCCTCCTTAAATGTCCATTTCAAATAACACAACTTTATTTATTCGTCTTGTGAGCCGTTTGTTATGTTTTATCCGTTTATGTCCAACTTTTATCCAAGTAATAAAATGAAGTTATTCAAAACTAGAAATAAAAAAATCGGTATTACTGAAAAGTCATTAGGGTCAGGTGCAAAAAACTTCAGTTGATAAATAGTTTGAAGTTCAATAATTTTTACGTTTTCGTAAAAACGGACAAAGTAGGTTGCGTAAAAAGGGAAAAATGAAAAAACATTTTTTTGCCCATTTCGTCGGAAACGCAACAATTATTTTACAATATGGAAACTTCACCGGTCCATTAGAATTAAGTCTAACTGTGTAAAATATAAAACTATGTGACCGTACTGTATGTTTCCTGAATAAAAGAAAGTAAAAAAAAAAAACAAAAAAATATTTTGAGTTTGTCCAAATGTTTGTAGACAATATACTGTATTTCACCCCCTAGGGAGTCATTAATTACACACACACACACACACACACGAACAGTACACAGTGTGTTCCATTCTCTAAAATGTTCTCCATGGCTGTTGTAATTTGTTAATTATTTAACATTTTGTGATCCAACGGGTTCTTACTTAACGATTTGTTATTATTTTAATCTTCGTAAAATTTAATGGCTAATGTCATTTTGCCAATCAACTTATTTTACGATGTTTACATGTAAATTTGATTGATTTATCTTAGCTTTAAATTTTAATTAAGAGTTGCAGTAAGCACCCAACTTACTTTATTGTGTTTTAATTTCTGACAGTTTTTTTTTTTTAAAGAATCAAACAACTGCGCTTTTTCTGTCTATTCTGATTCCTCAGTTTTCTTTGATTTCCTTTTGGTGGAGAATAAGCGACGTTCTTAATGAGTTCTGTGATGCGTGTAATCGATTCACTGTGATCAATTTTGCGACGAATCCCTATGTAACCCAACTGTTTTCCGTATATGTCTCAGTTTTTGCCACTGAAATTGACTCGTTACAGGTGTGAATAGAAGATTTTTTAAGTAATTTAATGATGAATGTGTCACACGATGACAGTACACTAGAGTACAAGTGTATACACACACTAGTAATGGTGCAATTAGCATTAGCATTAGCGTTGAGAATTTATGATGTATTTACAATTGCTACAAGTATTTGCTAATTTTTTAGGTATTAAAAAATATATATCTTAATGAATTGTAGCAATTTAGAATAGCAATATCATGCGTATGTCAATAGTAATTGCTTTTAATATACATACATCAATTCTAAATGTGCCTATATAAAGAAACTAGAACACAATCTTATGCCTAAAAATGTATCCACTTAGTCAAATGGCGTTTTAAAAATACTAAAACAATCTAAATAATTCTTGAAAAAATCCCCTTCCTCATTAATAATGAGTTCAAGGCTTCTGAAATGTACCTCCTGAAATATTTCATTTAATAACATTCACGTTTGTTAGTGAAAATTCTCGGTGAAAGTTAATTGCAATTTATTTTAGAAATAAAACACGAGTCATACTTAAATCCACAAATTTGTAATAATCAGAGACCGGTTTCATCGCTTTCATGACATCTTGGAGACTTCAAAAGTTAAATATAGTATCACTCGTCTTTTATTTCTGCAATAAATTTCTAATTTTCTCTAAGCTAGCGAACTCAGCGCGGGGACGGAATCTAAAATTCAGTTGGAAAAAAAATCCTGTCTGTTTGGAGAATGTCATAACTTAACAATATTTAGAGGTATAGCAATTTAGCATTGTAGTAACATTTCATATGCTTTTAATATGTTTCACGTGCTAATAAAAATAATATTAATTGCCATCACTAGCAAACCACTAACATGTGTTATTATACCCGGTCGGTTGGCCCCACGGGACCCGCGTGGGTGCGCCATCACTCCACATCTAATTCAATCATCTTGATAAATGACTCTCTCTCGGTTCCCCTTGCCTTTCCCATTTGTAGTTGCGATGTGTTCACAGATAACGGCCTATCGACCTAATGTGGTGGAATTTCGGCCAAAATGCTATATGATTTGTCGGAATCATTACTTGATTGTACCATTAATACAAAATTACTGCAATCCGTCATCTGTGGTAAAAGGCTTATAGTAATCACTCTACATTATGGGACAGTATATCGCATTGTGATAATCGCAATTGATTTGGTGTTCTGTTTTATATTATAATCAATTTTTTTACAACGTATGCGAGCAAACATGTTCGTGCCGTTTCAACATATTGTCATGTCAAGCCGTATAATATACCCTAATTTTATTAATCAACTGTCTGTATAATTAAACGAAAACGAGAAGATCTTTCGATTCTTTGAGATAATTTCGCTATATTACAACTTAAGCCATTTTTAATATAGTAATTTACTATTTATTTATGCTTTATTAAATCAGTTCATAACATCTTAAGAACTAATATAAACTTTTAATAACATTACAATTTTTTTATCAAAATTTCTAAATAACATGTTTTTTCAAATTAATTTGAAATATTTCGATCTTTTCTATCTTCTTGATTCCTCCCGGTAACTTATTGTACAGCTTCAATCCCTTGTACAATGAGTTTTGAGATTCTGTTTTTCTCCTCATCGGTAATCTTATCTTTTTTTATCCCTCGTTTCGTATGTATGACATTGCTGGTTAAATTGTATTTTTGTTTTTATTTTACTCATCCCCTTAATTATTTTTTCTATAAAAGTTGCTACATTATATTTAATTTGCTGCCATACTGTAAGCAAGCCAATTTCTTTGTGCATTATTTCTACATTAGAATAGATATTTCTTTTGAGTATAATCGTCCTCGCCTTATTTTGAAGAACGAATGAATTAATGCAAATAGTTTTAATTTTAGAAAAGACTGCGTTAAAAGCAAAAAAAAACTTATTCAAACTGGATAGCGGGTCTATAGGGGGTTATTCGGAAATAAATATTATTGTATGTAAAATATATTAGTTTCAGATGTTTTCACTTGAAGACGGATTTATTTTCCGGATTCAAAAAATGTTAATTGTGACTTATTGTTTATACAACTACACCAACTAGCATGTCGTTTCCCCGTAGGAGTAGGCAAAGAGGATAGAAGGCCATATCACAATGTCTTTGCATGCAGACCTCGCTTCCTGTACAAACTCTACATTCATCATCTCATGTACGCGCGACTATTATTTCTAATTTTGACATGTTCATCTTATTAAGTATTTGATGTGTTTAGTCATGCCATGTCTTCTGCCTCGGTCTTCCCCGATTTCTGCATCTATCAACATTCGCATCGTAAATATTTTTAAACGTTCTTTCGCTGTCCATTCGCTCTTCGTGCCCAAACCAACCCGATTGTTTATAATTTACGATAAAAACATCCAAATATCTGCCATTTCTTTCTAAAAACATTAATCAAATGATTCTTTAGTTAAAAAAAAATATGTATCGTAGAAAAAGTCTTTTGAGTGATGCTTATGTTGGAAATATTTCTTCCCCAAGCGGACTGCAATTCTTCTTTAAACGTCCACTTGTTATGGTCCACAAGTATACGATTATGGCCAGCTTATACAAATAGCTGATACAAGTAGATCCTTACATGACTTGAAACGTCATTTCACGTTGACTGCCAGATTGTGCATGTATGTAATATTATTACGTACAAGTATAATATATCGCTTTCGTGTACCACGTTCTGTACAAAGCACGTCCTCTGTACCGAACATTCAATGAGCTTCTCGAGGGAAAATAAATCGAGTCTTTTCAACTTGAAGATATTAAATTTTCAGCTTACGTGTACCTTACAATATCTCGCCTCCGGGGAGCGTCGATCGACTTTATAATGGTTCGCCAAGTTTTTAATTAACGTTCTAAATTACTTACATAATTTGATATAAATGATAAAACGAGATAAAGTGGTCGATGAATACATTGGTTCCGCAACAGTTTGCGAGTTGGCGTGGGCTATTCAGAATTCGGGAGATTTCGTATATGTCGATAGGAGCTGATAACGCGATTACAACCGCAATGGCAAATCAATACCCCTGGTTTCCCATTTCGCATAAACAAATTTGGCTTTACGCTTGAGCAATAATCAAGTTTAATCCGTGATTATATACGGTATATCTCTACATACATACCGTATTGAGAATTGAGAGAATCCTCGCGGAATATGGATGAAATAATTCGTTCGCAATTG
The DNA here is from genome assembly GCF_059751315.1 of Micrasema longulum. Classification (NCBI taxonomy): domain Eukaryota; kingdom Metazoa; phylum Arthropoda; class Insecta; order Trichoptera; family Brachycentridae; genus Micrasema; species Micrasema longulum. Next base: position 130,817 of record NW_028277593.1, on the reverse strand, counting down.
ATGCTAGTTAGATTTCAGTTTCATTGTCCCTATTTGGATAGTTGTTGCGCGCTATCCGCTACCTTATTCTGTACTGTTACCCGCATATTGTCCATTTGTGTCGTGCATACATACATGCAGTATATGTAGATGTTTATTTTAAAAATACGACGTCAGAATAAGTCATCCGCTGTTTTATGACATCATTCAAGTTTGACGTAATTTCGCCGTGTAGCCTCCATGTGCAACTAACTTTTAATTGCCACTTCGCAAAAACACAAAATGCTTTCTTGAATATTGGTCGTTAACTATTATTTTATGTTATTTTATTCTGACAACATACAAAATAGGGTTAGTTTGAATGTGTTTGGCGGGAAAATAAATGAATAATGGAAAACATAATAAAATAAATAAAACAACTTTGTTTTTAACTACTATTTTTTTATCTTTTCCACCGACCGGTTTCAAAGCAAACGAGCTTCTTCGTCAAGGTTTACGTAACTGATGAATTATTTCCTGTTATATTTTATCCATTTTTACTAAATACTACACGTGGAGCTAATAAATCAAATCTTTTTTTTCTTAAAAGGGTGGTAATTTGAGATGGATATTTTCGAATCTAGACAGGAGTGGACTAAAAGAAGTATTTTATATTTGGTTATAAATTCTTTCAATCTACATGTAAAATTTGTATGTTTTTTGATTCGTCAAAATTATTTTTATTTTATTTTTTAACTTATTTAAATGTGATGCATAGTTTGATATATCGTTATTTAATATATGTGAAGCTAAATGTTCTTTCAGTATATATTTCATTGCTCTCCCGCTTTGTCTTATATTTGACAAATAAAGGCTTTGAAATAATTTCAATCAAATTCCAAATATTGTTTTAAAATAATTTTTTTATGGTGTAATTCAAAATTCGATTTTAACAATCCGATTTTCGTTTTGATTTTTATGTGAGCCGATAAATAAAAAAATAAACGACAACATTCGTTTCGTGGAGGGGGAGAATAACGCTCTTCGCTCGACCTGATGAAGCAGAATATAAAGTTAGGGATTAGTTCCCCGATTTCAAAATCGGTTCACGGAATGTCTTTCTGTTTTGCTCCGACATTTTTACTAGGGGATTCCATTTACGATTATTCTTAGCACCCTCGACAAATATTTATAATCCAATAAATTTTACATCTAATCAATAAATACATATTATTCGCCTCGTGCTAAAATGGTTAGCGTGCTTAGCTACAAGTATCATGCATGAGAAGGTTGACGATTGTGAAATAATTAATTAAAAATGTTTTTATTTAAACTACAATATTGGTTACTTAATAACCATCTGCAGTGGTAAACTTATCTTTCTTTCGGGAAACAAATTAAGATAAGTATAATTGAGGAAGAACAGCGCTGCGGAAAATTCTATATACTCGTAAAAATTGTTTTTTTACACGCGGTAAAAATTAGAGCATTTAATTGTGCGTCGAAGTTTCTAAAATGTATGAAAAAAATAAAATAAATGAACTACTTTAATTGACGTCACAGGTTCTTTTTAATAAACTAATGCGCGACTTCAAAACAACAACATTTCAACTAACATTTTTTAACTTTTTGACATTTTGATGCAAAAAGCTTCCATTATTAACATTCTTGATGTACGAAAATTTCAAGTTTGTATAATGTTTAATTTAGCTGATACAAATGCAACATAGTGTCAACTGACGACTGTAGATTCAAATCATTTAAGACAGCAAGGTTTTAAATAGTATTTCCGGGCAACAAAGTTCCAAGTGATACACATGGAACCTTATTCGAATAAAACTGTCACCCTTAACAGCCCGTATAATATCTACGTTTCTCTATTTCTATCATTTGTGCTACTTTTTAACATATTATATTATTCGTTTTGTGTAAGGGAATAGAATGATTTCTATTCTTTTGTCCATGGAAACGTATTAGGAACAGTTTTATCTACAAGAAATTCTTTAAAAAAACTTTTTTTTAAATTTTTGTTTCGGGAAATTATTTTTCCCAGCTATTAATGTTTACTTCACCCGACAGACATTTTTCCTTCTTTTCATTGATTTTTTGGATTTCTTCGTTGCTGAAATAATATTTCGATTGTCTGATAAAACCCCTTCAGAAGACTTATCAAATTTCTACTTTGGCACCTTGGGAGTTTCTCAAAAACCCATGTAAATAAACACAAAAACATAATTATTGAGACTTATCCAGATGATCCATATCCAGGCTTAAATTACGAGCTAAAAAAAGAGGAGAGTGTGGTAATCGAGGAAGACCTGAAACATTTAAAAGTTCTCAGAAAAGAAAGGGAGCTCATGTGGATAAAAAAAAAATGTTAAAGCCAAGGTGGAAATCCCTATTTTAAGTTTCGACTTAGAAAATGTGATTAAATGCCAGGGCATCGGCATGCCTAATGCATTTAGTTAGTTTTTTTTTTATCAACGAAAACTAAGTTGATATAATTTGATTGCTTATAATTCTGTAACAAAAACCACCCATTGTGCACTTTGCGCTGAAACCTCACTGTAACAAGTGTTAACACTCTTTTAATCGAAGGAAAATTTATATTTAATTTTAATTGGAGTGATTCATGTGTTCCTCAAAATAAAAACAGTATAATGGCTTTTTACGTATTTGACCTTTTTTAAATATATCCCCAAATAAAAAAAAATACAATGAAAAACTTTGTTCCCAGACATTCGGTAGTCCCAGAAGTCAACAACATTCACAGCAACTTTCAAAACACTTTTTTTTTAAACATTATATTATTTTGTTTAAATATTTTTATTAATAAATCAAGTTATCAATTACACTGTTTTATTATTCTCATACTTAAAAAGTATCGACACAATTTAAAAAAAAAACTCGTCAGAATATTCATGGATTGTAAATGTATTTACTTTACTCTCCACACACAGTGTTCTAAAATTTGGAACAACACAGATCCAAGCGATGTTAGGCCCTCCTTGATCCCAAATAATGCAAATCTCAGAGCCGCAAAGTTCGAAGTGTAAAATCATGAATTAATTACTAGATATATTACTACTACAGCATACATTTTTCAATGCATTTATATAATTATTCAATACAAATAAAAAATCCGGGATAAAAAATCTCTTGTATGTTTGACGACATTAACCTTTGTTGTTTTGAAGTCGCGAATTATAGGGTGTTGTGACAGATTTCCGGTTTGCGAAAAACCAATCCACCAATCAGAATAACTCACCTCAGAGAACTAGTGACGTCTCGCGCGGAGTAATTCATAAAATACAAAACTTCGTAGCGCAGTAAAATAATCGTAGCGATCATACATAAAAATTAAATTTTTTAAATTTGTTTAGTTTGATAGTCTATTAACAAATATATTTTTTTGAAACCACTGAACTTCTTTACTGGTTTTAGTTTCAAGTACATTTTTCCCCTTTACATACCAGTTATCACAGTTATAAGAATAAGGATAAAAAGACAACAAAATCAAATAATGAAAATAATACACAACTTACCTTACTTACTTAAATAATTTTCGGTTTTGGTTGAAAATCTTGTTTCGGTGTGTCACTGTTATTGATAGAGTGAGTAAATGAAATGCTTTAGCTTATAAACGGAAATTGACGTGATGTCCTACTGTCCCACTTGTTCGCTGTATTACTGTTGATATCCCAAATAAATAAAATTAAAAATATAAAACTATCCCATTTAACAAGACACTTAAAATGGTGGTGTAACGCATTTTTGCAAAATAAACATGTTTCTTTTTCGGTACTTTCTGTATAAGTTTTTAAGATTAAAAAGTCAGAAATGTTAATGTTTGTCGAATAAAAATTAAGTGCCGAAAAAAATGATCGAGTAGCCACGTTTATTTATCGATGGGCTTCTCCGTCATGTTTACAGCTCTCGGCTTTACCAGACAGCGAGACGCTGTAATCGATCACGAAATTTAAAGTGGTAAGTACGAAAAACGGCAAATTATTATGTTAAGTAAATATGTATTAGTATTTAGCCCGTCAGGGTGTTATACCCCACGGGTAGTGTGAGCATTACCCGCAGCACCATTTTCCTTCACCCATTAAGTAAGATTTAATGTTTGGCGCGGTGCAAAAAGGTGCCATCGCCTCATCTCCAGCACATAATTCTACCCCCTCGCCATTCTAACTCCCTTTACTAATACTGGAACCTTATTACGGAATGTGATTCACGTGACAAATAAAACATTTCAAATAATCGAATGACTAATGTAAACATTTGATTACATCTCATTTAATATTAAAAAAAATCAATAACATGTTTAAAAATATATATTTTAAGGCTTTCTATTTCTTTAGATAACTCACTGTACAATTTTACACCCTTGTATTTTATTGGGATAAAAATAGATTTACGGACAAAGTCCATTTTTAACCTATTTTTTGACAAAAACAATAAGAGATTTGAGACTCGGTTTTTCTCCTTTTTGGCTATCCTATATTTTTTTATATCATGTATCGTGTTGGTTAAATTTTATTATTTTTTTTATTTGATTTTTCTCTTCATTTTTTTTTTACCAAAAATTGCTATTTCGTTCATTTATTTAGTTATACTATAAGTAAGCTGATATCTCTATGCATTATTTATACATTTTAATATATTTATGTATGTTTGCTTTAAACATCATAATTGCCTTATTATGTAGAATTGAACAATAAACGGTAAAATTTAATGATTGAACCTGCGAAATGCGCAACAAATAATTTAGTTGGCGTTTTTCTTACTACGTTTACTACCCTTCGTTAGCGTTGAAAATTAATTATTTTCATAATAATTATTATTAATTATTTAAAAATAAAATACAATCATTAGCTCACAAAGTTACGTAACTCATTCTGAGATAGTACAAATAAATCGTCCTGATCGTAGAACAACGACGCATGTGATTTTCTTCAACTTTACATGAGAGCGGCATAATTGATTTTTTTTGCACTATTTCACAACTGGATAAGTACAATATAATATAATTTGATGCTTGGCTAAGTTATATATACATTTTTTTAACCCTGGAATATAAAGCCTTTATGTAACCTTTTCAAGATCAAATATCAAAATCGCATTTTTCGCACATACGTCTTTGTTCTACAATCACGGCAAAATGATTTGCAGTAATAATCCCATATAGAAGAGACAAGAAATCACCAAGATTAATTGATTCGAAATGACAACTCATATTTTAAGTCTTTAAGGTCCCTATTTTGTGATTCTTGTGTTTCTTTTTCTTTTATTTCTGCGGATAGTTTATTATGCAAAATGGGCAATCATTTTTTGGTAATTTTCCAAACTTGAATACGAATTTTCAGAGCGCGTATACGAGTTCGTTTTATTTGTCACTTTCACGTTCCGTAATAAGGTCCCCTGGGACTGTGTTTGTATTTTTATGTTCGCTTTTCGTTTTATCTGCGTGTTAACGCGGTTTGTTACGAGATTCGGCAGCGCGGACGTTACGGTAATCTCACTGAAGACTGGAATGAGAATAGGTGTTCTTTTTTTATATATTTTTATGTTACGATTGGCCATTACGCTTTCAACGTATGCTCTTGTATGTGCGTTTAAGTATTCGAGTGTTTTTGTGGATCCCACCTCACAGCTCCATTATATGAGAACGAGAACTTTGCGATGGTTACCACGCCCATTTGCTTTCCCGTTTTCTGAACAGTTATTTAATTCGTATATTTAATACAATGCTACAACGGAACTTGAGCTTCCGTTTTTATTTATTTCTTAATTAATGCACTCACAATTTATCGACACATTTACATTTATTGGGATACATGTCCTAACTTTATGGGACCTATGTTGAGTTGGGACGAACAATATATTTCTATAATATAGTTTAACAAAACATAAGTGATTGACGAAAACATGGTTTTCAGCCGAAACCGAAATTCGGCTTCTGTTTCCAGTTTCGGTCAGAATCGAAACTGGAATAAATTAAAAGTTGCTTCAAAACTAGACGCCCAAAATTAGACGTTTTTATTGTTAAACCTTCCAAGTTCATTAAAATAAGTGTTAAATAAAATACACAATGAAATAAAAGACATAATTTTGATAAGTAAATTTGTAGTTTTTTAGCCGTTTTTGGTGGGTTGTTATTTTATTTTATTTTATTTTATTAGGGAAATCAACAGTTCTACATACATATTTTTAGTAAATAAAACAGATATACATATAGATATATAATATAAACAGATATAGTGTATAAGCTCAGAACTAATAACAGATTTCCACATAGTATACAAAGTTAGTAAAGAAAATATATATTACATATCAAATAAATACATACAATTTATACATATAAAAATGTTATTTTCATGTACTCAATAATCAAAGATTTTAAAAATATTAATTTTAAGAACATTAAGTTACTGTAAATTGGGCGGGATAAGGACAAAAATGCTTGAAGAGAGGATAAGGAGGGGGGGGGGGAGATGTACATAATTATTATTATAATGTCTACTAAGTTACATAATACATTTTTAGTGTAAATTTTAAATCTGACAGAGTGATGTTTGTATTATCTATATTTTTAAATTTTGTATTGTACATTGAAAAAGTCCTACGAAAAAAAGCATTTTTAACATACGATGTTTTACTTATTGGTACATGAAACAGGTGGTACCGTCTACAAATCCTGGCTGGCACATGTATTGTTATTAAACCAAGCAGTATTTATGTTATTTATTTTTATTTATTTATTTTATTTATAAATTTATTGCATATGTAACAGTTTTTATATGTTTGCTATTGGAACTTAAACTTATTAACTATAGAGAAATTACAAAAGTATAAATATGAATAATAGATATGGTCGACAAATCACAAAATCAGTCTAATTTTTATGTTAGACAATGGCTCTACAATAACTAATTATTTAAATTCCCAACAATCCAATACCTCTATGTTTGCTAATTTTTCACCATGAAATATTAAATCATTTAAATCGGGTTGTGGTCCTGTGGCTAGTGTCTTGGACTCCCGGACCAATGGCCCGTGGTTCGGCCCCCTCTACTCCAACTTTACTTCCATTTTCTAATAGTGAGTTATTTACAACTCGTTGAAAATGACACTAAAAATTTAATATTTGGGTATCATGGTAATTATAAGAACGCAAATATTTTTTTTATTAAAAAAATTTATGGTATTTGGCAAAAAACGTTAACTAATAATGCAGTTTATAAAGTTTTTAACGCTCTACAAACTGGCAAAATACACTGAGTCATGTTTAATTTCATATATCTGTAGTTTTAAAAATAAATTAAAAGTCGAATACCGGGTATTTTATTCAGACTAAAAGCTTTAAATAACCTAATATTTACTTAATATAGAATTAAGAAACGGAAAAATTAAAAACATTTTTATAAATGAGCACTTACTATATTTAAATAAGATATAAAATAGTAAAATTGGAACAAAACTTAAATGCTTGAATTCTCAAAACAGGGATATAAGAGTTAAAGTTTTTTGCCAGTATGCCCACGATATTATTCTATAATATCTGATAAACACTTTTTTTATAAATGTAATAAAATTAATACACCTACGTACATTTGTAAATAAACAGTTATTGCTACGCAATATTTTCCTCTGCCGATTTATATTATTTTTAGATCATTCGAATTTCAATCAATTATAAACATACCATTTTTTAATAAATGTTATTTTGATTAGGAATAAAATAAATCCGTAATTAAAGTTTTTTCGCAGAGTTTTGGCCGCCTGTTTTGTAATTGAATCAAAAGGATGCTCGAAGTGCTGTGAATTTCAAATTTAAAATGAAAACTGCCGGTGAGCATAATGGGAAAATATCAAACGAGATTAAATGCATGTATATAATATAAAATACGTTTTGCGCAGGTGCAATATACCGTTTTCATTTCCCCGGTAAATATTGTATTCCGGCTCCTCATCCAACCAGGCGGAAATACTACCTACGACTGGATTATTTCCACTCCCTAGATCTGCCATCTTGCGCTAGTTAGTTTGATAGCCGCTTCTCCAACACCCACGAATTTGATAAACAAAATGTTTTCCATATGCCCTATTATTTATTATTTTGGCAATAAATTGTCTTACTTTGTATTATCCTCCTATTCTTACCTTCTCAATTCATTATTTTCTTGTACCGCATATTTCCATTGCTGATTCGCACCTACCGTTTTTTAAACATTCTCACGTAACATCAATACCATAGAATTATAATATATCAGAAGGCGCATAGAATCATGTTTCCACACATCGCACTGTGATTTTTTTTTACATGACTCCCCAAGCCAATTAATATGGTTTGTCGGTAAAGATCCTTTACATGAAAACATATGATAACACTACATAGTTGTGTAATAATAATCACTACTAACTTAAATATAAGGAGCGAAAAAAAGTACATATATACAATATGTTTTCAAATAATATTTGGAAAAATGTAAAAAAAAACAGCATAAAAAGTACACGATATCGCAATTATAAGATAAAAAATAAATACATATCCGAAATACCAAAATTTAAAACAGAGGTTTGTACATAATAAATAGGCACAAAGTTTTTAAAAAAAATTAACATTTTTTTCTTTACATATCCATATATATTTCCATTTCCATAACTATGTCTATATCTATATTTATATAAATATCAATATCCATATATTTATCCATATCTATATATATACCCGTACATGCACACATATACATATATATGTATCCATGTCAATTTAATCATTAATTTCTCCCCTTTTCCAGCACTTAATGTAGACGTAAATTTTTTTCAATAAAGTAATCTTTGAAAACAATAATTGTTTTAAACTTAACATTTTCAAAGACAGATCTAATGTTAAAATTATTTGAAAACGTCAATTTTTTAACGGTTTGTGCAGAACGGCAATATTTTTAAAAAAAAAGACTGTTTGAAAAAAATAATGTAATCTTCATTTTAGGAGCAACATGCTTTTTAAAGCACTTAAAATATTACTTCGCGGTACTCTGTTGCTTGCCTTTAATTCAATATATTTTCTTCCCTTACTCGAAGTTATCGGTTCGTTGATTGGAAAACTCCCCACGGGCGTTGAAGCCAATTCTCTTCATCCAGTTAACTTTTACAAGCACGCAAATGCTCCGTTACAGATCGGATCTTGTGTTCACAATATTTCCCTATAAGACTTATGGACCACCCATATTAAATATAATATATAGAGTAACATTTGTTTTGGTTTTCATGCATAAACTACTCTTTTATACCCTGGGTTTCTGCCTAGGGCAAAGAAAAATAAATTTTGCGCGGTTCGTTCAGTATTATTTCACCCTATTTTCGTAAAATAATAATAAATCTTCATTAACCATAATATATGGTACAGTGTGATAAATATTTTTTTTTATTTTCTGAACAAACAAACGTATACACGGATAAATTGTAGACTTGCCACCAGCAATTTCTTACAGCCTGACCAAAAACTAATAAAAAATACAGTAATAATAAAAGTTCAAAAATAAGCAATAAAAAAAAAGTAAATATTTACATAAATAAAAAAATAAAAAACCAACAGTAAAAGCATTATATTAGTTATGGTGCATATTGCTTACGTTATTTACATCAAACACATTTCAAATTTTATTCATTTATACTATAGAAACATTTTTAACGCGTTCGGAAATTTTTTGATACGTTTCATTTCTTTAGTTTTTTTGGGAAATTTATTTTAAAAAATTACAGCCATGCATATGGATCCTTTTTGTATGTATGATTATTTATAGAATTTATAATTTACTTTTATTCTTTATTTATTTCTTTTATGGAAACATACAGTCAACAATGAATAAATTACAAAATAAAGATAAGGTTTAAAGACAGACTAGCAAAGTTTCTAAATAAAAATCACACATTTAAAATTATATTACAACAAAAGGGTGTATTTGTGTTTGTTGTATGAGAGTAAGTGTAGAGGTGTATTTGTGTGGGAGGAAGTGTTAAGGCGTGTGTAAGCGTGAGCATCATTAAAACGAAAGTGGCAGCGTATCGCAGCCAGATAGAATGAGTCTTAATTTATATTTTAACAAATTAAGAGGCATGTTAAATATATAAATATATGAAAAAAATAATTATAGTTTAGCAAGAACCATAGAGGAAAGAGTGTTGTGCATAGTATTTTAAAGATTCCCTTACATGTGTATTTTTAGATCCCCTTATTTTTCAAATGTAAAAAAAAAGTATATTTTTAATTATGAGGACAAGCAATTAATCAAAATCGAGAGCTGAAAAAAAACAGTCCAATCATATTTTTGGTTTTTGTGATGTTTTTAATTTTAAATTATTTTGTTGTTAACTTTGATTATTTGGTGAAACATTACTTTAAATATATGCTAACTTAAAAAAAATACATGCCGTTTGTTTATGTAAATAGATAAAGCGTGACGCACAAAAATTCGAACAAATGCGTTTTATCGATTGGAAATAGCTAGTCGATACAACGTTTATATGTTTGTACCACTTTCTCCCGTCCATCACGCGGTAGTAGATATTCCAGTCCATTTAGCTGACACGCTCTGTATAGCAAGCTCAGTACTAGCGAGGATTAATTCAGTTGCCTCCCCAATCTTCCTATCTTGCACTTCTCCCCTCCCCGACTCCTGTACCAGAAACTAAACAGGATTCCCCCTTAAACTTTCACTATACACTGGCAAATTTGTGATCACTTAAGCTTTTAGGACTTAGCACAACTTCGCTGCATTTACGTGCATGTTTACACCGCCTACACTAGTTGCAAGCACGTTAACCGCAGTGAATAAAGTACATCGGGCTTAAGAAAGAGACTTCCGACATTGTAGAGTGTTGTCTATGTCGCGCGAGTCCGGTATCTGTATTAAAGTATGAATGACAAAGTCGGCGCTCTACAAAGTCGATTAGGCCAGCAATCTCTTCTAAAGCCCGATGTCCTTGTTTAATGCCGGCTATTGTACATATATAAATACATGTTAGTACTTCCCGTTTCAGTTTTTTCGTCGGATAGTTATCAATCATTTAAATATCATTTAACACATCCATTTGCCCCTTCACATGAAAAATAATGCTATTCATTGCGTTCAACGAATATTTTTATCTTTTTGATGTTTGAAGCACTTACTTTGTGGAACATTATTATTTAATATATTAAAATAAAATAACTTTGTTTTTATGTACCACTTATATTTTTATAATTTGTCAACCAACTAGTTTCGGCAATACTATGCCTTCTTCAGGGTTAATTACAAACTAACATAACATATACAAAATTTTCACAGTCAAGGTAGAGTGGGTGTGGCTACGGAAGTAGAGGGAGTAAAGACATAAAAACAACGTGATTTAATTTTATTTTAATACATATTAAATATTTTTATCGTTTATATCGATCGACCTCAAATTAAGCTATATCTGTCTCAGCGCGTTTTATTTAGTTGATTAGTAAATATACGGATTGAGAATTAAACTTGCGATCATTTATAATTACCCTTTCCACACACAGTGGTTCATAGGGCATTGCATTAATTCAAATGCAGCGTATTTCGATCATCTGTTACATGCAAGGAATCAAACCCAGGACCTCAATAATGGTAATCGAACGCGCCAACCTCTTGACAACGAGGCGGACTTATCTCCACTCGATATCCCTTTTCAGGATTTTTACCTAAGACCAGCCATCGAGTCAAAAACACTCTTCCAGAGTTCTGGTTCTATTTCACACACAGAACTGCTGTATTCTTCATCAGCCTGAACACACTCGCAATCATTGGTACCGGGGAATGTTCAATAAGATCACAAAATTATGTTATATCTTAGCCAGTTTTATGAAACCTGGCGACAAAAATATGTTTAAAAGCAAAGCAATCTTTATTTTTATTCAAGCGCAACAGACCAAGAATCCCAATTGAATTACCTCTCAAAGTATTTAAGCTTCAAAAAAATCACAAAAGTAAACTAGTGTTTTGCCCTCATAGTAATAATACGCTTATGGAGCCGCCCATACGGACAAAAAACATTTTACGATTAAAAACTACGAAGTTTGCTACAGTTTACAGCACTACAACGGACCGTAGATTTACCGTCCGTTACACGTTTGTTGTTAAACCAAAAACCAAACCGAAAATTTGAAACGCTTGTGTTCTATGCAATAGAACGAAAGGGCGTCTCTGTAAGCGGGTAGCAAATTCTTACTCTGGGGTTTTAAACATTACATCATTCTTATTCTCAGAGGTGGAGGTCAGTGCTATGCAAGCTCCTGACGTCACTGCGCCCTGTGAAAATCTATTATGACGGGTCCCCGTGAATGTTAAAGAGCTCGCCCCATACCTAATAGCCCAATTCTTTACGGATCTGAACTTGGTGGGGGAGATTCAGCAAAATGAAAACTCTCGCCTTCCACATAGTAGACAGACTCTTTATACACCTGGGCTTGGAGGGCGAGAACTATTTACCATCACACCATGCAGCCATTGCGAGTTTTCAGTTTTTCGATTCTTAAAATAGAAAATATATTTTATTGTTTTACCAACGGATCGGCCTCGTGGTGTAATGGTCAGCGCATCTGCCTACCGTGCAAGAGGTCTCGGGTACGATTCCCGACAAGGTAGATATGAAATATTTATTTAAAAGGGTGTTTTCCCACTTAAATATTTCATAGTTCCTGGACTGGTACCTGAAGTGTAAGACTGATCATCTTCGTGTTACAATTTTTTTTATCGAGATAATCTGTGATTGGTGTACCAATGCAGTGCCCTATGGACCAAAGGGAATGATGATGATGATGACCAACGGATCTGAACAAATCAGTCCGTTGTTACGGGCTCGCTGATCGACGATGAAGAAAAGACAGTCAGGCGAAGATATTAATATGTCTTGTTTATTGATAAGTTTAGCTTACAGGTGAATGTGAACGTGACCGTTCAGTATTACTTCTAAATTAACAATTCTACTTAGTACTATAAAATTATGCGCTTTTATATAATAATCAAATCAATAGAGCCGCGAGCAAAACAAATAAAGCCGACAGGAAATTTGTCCCAAACAACTTGAGTCAATTCATAATGCGTCATGGTTTTATTCCATATATCTTTCATCCAGACCATGCATGAAGATATGGACCTAAAGCAAACATCTCGTGATAAGACGGTCAAGACTTAGGTAGTTCTATAACACCTTCCCCGTTAAGATGAGATACAGGGGGGTAATCCACTTATCTCACATCAGCCCTAAGCCTTGCGCTGCGTCTTATCGGAGGTGTTTCTGTGATGTCATCTAACTCATGATCATCAATATTTTCTCTTGTTCTACATAAATTACTCATAATTGCCTGTGCCGGGTTTATTCGATCTCTTCGCTCTCTATTACATATTACATTTTTACATTTCATACACAATTTAAATAGAATATACAATACAGTTATTTTGAAAAAACATAACAATATAAATGAAAAATAGTTGTTATTAACAATTTCTTTGAAAATATTATCTTTCCCTTTTGAATTTTCCATAGTGTCGTACAATTTATTTAGTTTGTGACTTATGATAGATAAATCATCCTTATCTAAATTGAAAACCTTTGGGTAAAATTTTGGTGATTCTATTTTATCAATTTTGGAATAATTATCTGCTTTACAACAATAGTCTTCTACAATGTTAAACATGGGAATAATAGATCCCACTTCTGACACCATTAATTATGTTACGGGCTCGCTGATCGACGATGAAGAAAAGACAGTCAGGCGAAGATATTAATATGTCTTGTTTATTGATAAGTTTAGCTTACAGGTGAATGTGAACGTGACCGTTCAGTATTACTTCTAAATTAACAATTCTACTTAGTACTATAAAATTATGCGCTTTTATATAATAATCAAATCAATAGAGCCGCGAGCAAAACAAATAAAGCCGACAGGAAATTTGTCCCAAACAACTTGAGTCAATTCATAATGCGTCATGGTTTTATTCCATATATCTTTCATCCAGACCATGCATGAAGATATGGACCTAAAGCAAACATCTCGTGATAAGACGGTCAAGACTTAGGTAGTTCTATAACACCGTCGTCGATCATCCGCATCAAAACTTGATTTGTTTTAAAACTAGCCGTTCGCCAAATTTGGCTGATTAAAATCTCTAAATTTGCGTCAGTGAACTGTATCGGAATGCCTATGTCTTTCATCCACGCGACACTTTCCATTTCTCCTTCCGACGTTGGAATGGCGGATTTATGGCCGTCCGAAATAGGCGAGATTTATTGTCTTTACCGTTTGTATAGGACCCTGAATCCAACGTAAACTCCACCTATTCCCGAGTGATGTTCTCCCATTCGCGCCGTTAATTTTTATTTTGGCACGAATTAAGATGAATTTGGCTGTGTATGAAAATTCATTTTCTCACCCAATCAATGATGCGTGTGGATGCGCGAATTTTGGGAACCGTCACATCGCACGTTAACCGCCAGGAGGCACTTTTTCCTTTATGAACTCGGCCGACGCCGACGCCGACGGCCGTCGGTAAAAAGAATCCCGCTTAATACGTGTAGAGGAGGAGCGCTACCCTTTATCTCCCCAATACATCTCTCGGGTCCGCAGTTTTTGCCCCCAAAGTTGGGACAGGTCGTTTTTTCGTTTATCTCGAACTGTAACCCTAAATTTGTTTTCAGAGTTTGCTATCGCTTCGCTGCCTTCGTACTTACTTACTTCGTACTTTAACTTTCTCGATTTCGTTCGCGAGGCATTATCGTCAGCGGAGATTTCCTAAAACTTCCAAACTGCCGTGTGCATCTTTCGTAACTTTATTATTTTGAAAAATGCGCTTGAATTTAGTAGTGGAATACAAACAATATGTTCAACGTATACAACATAAAAAAGATAAAATAAAAAAATATTAAAAATTATGTATTACATCTTAATAAATATTGAAGATATAAATGCATGAATTGTATCGACGAATGCCTTCAAATTGTATGTTTTCTAGTATGTATCTTTGTTGAACTACCTAGTAAAATATAAATAGATGTATATTTTTGGTTATTTTAATAAGTCTAATCAACGAAATACGTTTGCTATGGCGCGTTATTTATCATTTATTTTTATATTTATTTTTTGCATTGTTTAATTATAAAAGTTTTAAAAATAAAAAATAAAAATAATAGCTCAATCTATCATCTAGTTTTTTTTCTTATCTAGATCAACGTTAATATCAATGAATAACGTATAGCTACAAATGCCTGCTAATCGTCGCTAGTAAATAGTTCTCGAATATTTCTACTAAATATGTTAATGTACACACTTTGTAAAGATTATTTAATATTTTGTGTTGAATAAACCTTGATGTAAAGATTCTCATAATTTTCAATTTAGTTTATCGTCTCGTATCATAATTGTTTTAACCTTTTTGAAGTTTTGTGTGGGTAATTCCTTCAATCTGATAAACGTGTTTTTGTGGATTGATGATGTAACTAATGATTATTTCTTTCTTTCCAGGTAAGTGCCCATTCATCAGTTAATCCTGCGACTGTTGGAAACAGTAAGTCTTAATGAAATAATGTTGTAACAATTAATTACCTAATCCCGATTACTCCATAGTTCTTAATCAATTCTATTCGAGTATATTTATGCCTTTTTGAGATTTTGACTATTGGGTAATTGCATGTACTGGTGGTTTATCTTAAAACTGGCGCGTTCAGAAAACTCACACTAACGTATTTAAAATCTACAGGATGTTGATTTTAAAAAACGTTGTATTAAATTTTAACCAAATGTGCTACCTTTTTTTTAAAAATCGATGTTGGATTTGAGGGTTGTGTATATAAAAATACAATGGGTTAAGAAAATGTAATATTAATTTACTAAAACACTTTGTTTCATTATTTTTAATATTTCAAATAATTTTTGAAAAGGTTGCATTTTACTAATTATAGTCCTTCCAAGAACAAGGGGCAATTTAAATTTCAAAAAATGTTTTTTTTATAGTCAATTACTTTAGAACTTGAATGCGAAGCTGTGAAGATTGTTTAAAGTATATAAATAACAAGAATTATTATTTATCAATAAGTGTGTATTCATATTTTTTCAGATAAAATTTGTACTGTGCATTTTAATTACAATCTATTAATTATTATAATGATGAACACAAAATATTTTAAAAAAAAACATGTTTGTTTAAAAATAAATACTCATTATATAAATATAAATACTCAAAATATGACATTTCCTTAAGTAATTGTTTTTTTTCGCTCTAATCCAAAACAGATTTTTAAAAACATTTAATATAAAAATATATTACATCAAGATTTTTAAAATCAGTATTCTGTACATTAAAAATGTTTTTGTGTAAATTTTGTGAAAGAACCATCACTGAATAATCGACCTATTCATGATTCGATTAAATGAAAATACCTACATACTTATAAACCAGTGTTTTTAATCCATAACTTAATACTTGTACGTATTATTTTATTTTTACTACTAAGAATCGCAGCGAATTCGGACGAACGCAGAAGGAACCTGTGTATATTGTATTACCATATCATTAACAACCAACAAAGCAATAGTTGTCTATGTCACGCTCATAAGCGCGGATGAGCGCGAGAGAGACAGAGATTATTTTCATAATGCGTATGCCGTGCGATGTCATACCATGGGCTTATTCACGGATACTACACAATGCGTATGCGTAAGTATAGCGCACGCGCCAGCTTATAAAAATTCACCAGTATATATGGGGATATTTAATGGGTAAAACCACTTCAGCGTTAAAAAAAAACATTTAAAAAAAATAAAAAAATTGAAGACTACGATGAAAAGAACAATATATCTTTTTTAAACATTGTTTGAAATGTACATTTTTTTTTTGTAATTTTGAAATTGAAAATGGTGGCGTCAGACTCCAAAACTGCAAAATATCTTTTGTACAAAGCGTTCCGTGACCGGAAAGGTTTATCCTGTACCTCACCCTTAAAAAAAACGTTTTTTTTTATTATTAAATGTAGACAAAAACCTATAGAATTACGTACTGAAATAAGAAAATATCGTTTTTAAAAACAGTAGTGCGGGTTTGAATGAAAACTTTCATTTTTTAGCAAAAAGCACAAGATTCATTGTATATTACAAAAAAGTTAATTACCAATCCATGTTACATGTCCGGGCAGTTTAAATAACATGTTTCGATAAAAAGGCGTTTAAACTTGAATTGACATTTAGCAATATAAATTTTAGATTGATCTTTAATCTGCAATGCCACCAACATTCGTTTAGCCTTTCAAATTTACATTGTCCTTTTCTTCCCTCCTGTTTGATATCAAAGATTGTCGAACGGCTTAAAATTCTGGAGTGGCGTTACCTCTTAAAATAACAAATATTGTGTTTCAATATATGATATTTACACAGCCAAACGATCAAATTTTGATAATATGACATATTTAATAACATACTACAAATATTTAATTTTTTTTTTCGACTGCAGATGAAGTACGATTGTGATTAAATCGCTTTCTAAATTTAAGGTTTGTAGAACATGAAATGTCAATCCCCTCCCTTTACAAGATAATCCCTATTTTCATATTAATTTTCATCAGACTAATATTGAGAGTATAATATCATCGTCCTCGTGGTTAATCGTCAGCACGTTTGCCTACCATGCAAGGGGTCTCTGGTTCGATTCCCGGCCTGCTTGAAATGAAATATTGATTTAAGGGGGTGTTCTCACACTAGATTATTTCATAGTCCCTGGACTGGCACACGAAGCGTAAGACTGATCATCATACATTCATGTATCAAAAATGATCTAGATACGCTGCGGTTAATGTACCAATGCAGCGCCCTATGCACCAATAGGTGCGGAAAGGTAACGATACGTTTATAATATCATAAAAGTGTTACTCTACCTAACATGTCACAACTTCCAATTAAAATTTCTTATATTGAAAAAAAAAAGCGTTTTTTGTACATGATTTGGGGTTTACACACGCTCCATCAACAAATATCAACCCATATCCATTTTAGTTATCTACGTGAACGTATCACCACAGATTTTAACGCAAAAATTAGGCCGCGTATTAAAAAAACGTCCCAGAAATGCGAACCTGTTACCAATAAAAGTATCACGGAAATAGAATATACATCACGTTTTATTATTTCAGCGTGTAAATGTGTAACGTACTTACTAAAGTTGCTTATTCAGCACGAATCTCGAGTTTATCGCTTCATGACGACCGCACTAGCGAGTTTGTAAAGAGGTTTATCAAGTAAGTGATAACTCATCCTCGCTTTCCACGAGTTTATAACTATGTACTCCCCCGATGTCATTTCCACCCCTAGCGTGTTGGATTTTCCCATTTCGCCATCCCGTAAGCCCGCCCGCCCGGAGAGTCAACACACTAACCGATTGTTATTGTAATGCATTCAACCGAGTTCCGCTTGCATCCGGGAAATGGATTTTCATTAAGTTTACCATCATCATTGAGATATCCAGCTGGTTTGAATAGTTGCACGATGGTCAATAAAACAACCGCTTTGACTTTGTAATTTTATCCAGCGCATAATCTATATGGTTTTTAGGATGTACCAACCTTCAAATAATACGTGTCAATGTTTCATAACAGTCGGACGTTCTCAAGTTACAGTGGTTTCAGTGACGCTTATTTTGTAATTTTTAAAACGATGGACAAATCTGAATTGTGTCGTTGAAGCATTGCTTTTTAATGGGAAAAAATACTGTTCAAGCAAAGGAATGGTTTGACAAATGTTATTTGGGCTCTGTTCCATCGAGACAAATGGTAGAGAAGAGGTTTGTTGATTTTAAACGCGGCCGTAAAGACACCAATGATTCTTAACGCTCTGGTCGCCCAAATTCGGCAGTTGTTCCAGAAAAGATAAAAAAGTCCACAAAGTTTTGGTTTATCGTAAATAGAGTTGAGTGAGATAGCTAACACCTTAAATATATTAGAACGCAGTGTATTCACTTTTTTACATAAACATTTATCTATTAGAAAGTTCGTATTTTGGGATGCTCGCGGTTTTTTATTAATTGATTATTATCCTGAGAAAGTAAGAACCGTCGATTGCGAATATTATTTGGCGTAATTGGTGCGTTTGATGGAAGCAATCGCGAAAAATAGACCTTAAATGTAGAAGAAAAAAGTGCTCTTTCTCCGAAACAATGCACCGTGTCCAGAGGCGGTTCCTTAGTATGTGCATAAGTGCAGTGCACTACCAAGTAAAAATTTGTATTAATAATTTTATTGATAGTAAAAATATGGTACAGGTAGGTACAAAGAAACAGGAATTCGTTGTAATGTTATACTCGTAAACATCATAATATTTAATACTAGTGGCGCTAGCGCCTAAAGATCTAGCGAAATCGACTCTAGCGGACGATTTTATCATCATGTCTACGCATGCGCAATCGTTTACCCGGAATTTGTTTGAAATATAACATATCTCCTAAAATCGACATTTGAGCGAGACAGACAAGTCTTCATACCGATGAATTGTGCGTTAGAGGGAGAAGATAACATGCATATTCCGGGCATTGCAACGCATGCGCAGATTTTAAGTTTGAAATTCGTTTGTAATGTAACTTTGAACATGCGTAATGACATTTATTAGTACGAATTTAGTTACCTATAGGTACGTTATAACGTGCGTATTATATTTAGCGCATTTAGCGTTTCTGGTTCCGATGCTCGGGCTGTCATATTATTGGTCCTTTATCACGCAGACCTATCATATTATTATAATATTATAAGACTTAATATACAAGTTCACAAAATGTAAAGAAATGCACAGTCAATGTTTTCGGTCAGGAGCCGCCAGTGACCGTGTCACAAATCGATGGTAACGATAGTCAAATCGCATGATTTAAACTTCGAATTGCTTCCGCGCCCACCGCATTTTCCAGATTTGGCCCGCAGCGACTATTGGCTGTTCGCTGACCTCAAAAAGATGCTCCGGGTAGAGAGATTTGGCTCCTATGAAAGAGTGATTGCTGAAACTGAAGCCTATTTTGAGGCTAAAGATAAATCGTTCTACAAAAAAGGCATCGAAATGTTATGAGAAGCGTTGGACTGATCTATGTCTTGAAGGAGACTAAATTGATGAATAATGTCGAATTTTGCCTAGAAATTGTTTTATTAGTCACCCTACGAACTTATCGAGTGATGTGTAAATAATAACCTTTAATTTGAGTGTTTTATATTGCTAAATTTAACTTTTTATATTAAACATTCGAGTGTGTTAGCTTGAAATTTCTTCGTGGAAGCTCATTGTAATTTACTGTGTAAATAAAAGACGCGCGTGTCTTAAATCCAAAATTTGTGAATTGTTTTCTTTTTTACTATAATTGATGATCGATAGTACTGGTAAAACGTGTTATATCTTTGATAGCACCACTAAATTATTTTCATTCATTTTTCATTTACATTCGTATTTAATATGTACGTAATGTAGCGAATTCTCATATTTATTTTCTTTCATTCTTTCTTTTGTAAGTTTATATTGGTGTAGAGTAAATACTAATATTTACATTTAAAATAAATTACTACTGTAAACATAATACTTCTATGGCCTCTTTAACATAACACTTTATTTGCTATTTATAACTTTTTTATTTTTTTACCTTTATTATTTGTGTTCATTCCGATTAAGAAATGCGTGGTTATTAAAAGTGAACGATATCCGCTTTAACTTTTTTATTGAGTTTTTTTCACGTTTCGATGTATAGTAGATTACGATAATTTGTATATACCCATGTTTGATTATAATAATAGTATTTAAATTAATGTACGTTAAAGTCTTTTATATTTGCGAATTCGCCTTATTCTTTGACACAATACAAAATGATTTTTTCTGGGTTATGCCATGTGTCTTTCGTATTCTTTTCCGGCGTTTCGGTTCGCATTAAAGTATCCATCATCAAGGTTTATGCACGAATCATTTTCATTAAAATATAAAAAAACGTTAATATAACTATGCACTCGCGCTATGACGTTTTTTTTTTATAAATCTTCTGTCAGTCGTTTGTTTTTAGACCATGTTTATTTTTACATATAATCGTATAATACGTACGAAGTTTGTTAAAGTGTATACAGAAATTAAAGCTGGTCACGATTCAAGTTTTCGTTTGAAATAATCTTCCAAAATCACCAGGGATTCTGTTATTGGACAATACTAGTTGGTACTTTACTTTTACGAAGCGCGTCCTTTGGATTTGCTTGGGGCTTTTTACCATTTACCACTTGTAGATTGTTCACCCCTGGGAATATCTCTGATTTGATTATTAATTCCCACATTACAGAAATTGAATCACAGTACTACTACCGAAATTTAAGTTTATCTACCCTTTCAACCCTCACAAGACTTTTTAAGTTTGCCTTTTTTACATATAATAGTTATATGTTTCCCAAATCGCTACTATAAATTGTAAAATTATGAATTCATATCTATCTCAAAAAAATAATACACGTACCTAGATACTAATGAACAAATTTAGAAATGTTTGTATCACGGACTTGGAATAAGAGATTTCTAGTTAGCTATCAATTTTAGACCTTTTTTTTCGCATTAAAAAATTATGCTTACCAAACAAAAGACTCGTTTTATCGGTCTTACGGGCCTCAGTTCATCGGCCCTTCGGGCCTCAATCCAGAGGGATCTCGGGCATTTTATAATTTCGCTCCTTTGGATATCACGTTTTATTTTTTGCTGTTCGAAGCAATCTAAATATAATAAATAAGTATCTGTCACTCAGAATAATGCTACCAAAACCACACAAAATTTACAGTTATAATATATTAAACATCTACTCAAAAAGTTACGTTAGTCAGCTATTAACATTGAATAAGAATGATTTTTTCATGTCTGCTATTCATAATTTACGTTTATATCCATACATCATCATCATCATCATTCTCTTTCCGCATCTAATGGTGTATAGGGCACCGCATTGATACATCGATTGCAGCGTATCTTGATTATTTTTGTTACGTGAAGGTAAAATAATCAGTCTTACGCTTCAGGTACCAGTCCAAGGACTATTTAATATTCCAGTGTAAAAACACCCTTTAAATAAATATTTCATATCAACCGTGTCGGGAATCGAACCTAGTAAATGCTAGTAAATTTATCCTTTCGGGCCTTATTTGATCAGCCCTGCGGACCATAATGAATATGTTATAATGACCTCATTAATCACGAATTCAAAAATACAAAAATCTGTTATACAACTTGTTTTATCCACATAATACATAGATATATTCTAATTTATAAGTGCGTTGGAAGCTGAGCCGTGGTGATTTCTTACCTTACAGTATGACGAGGGCATTTTTTAAAAGCCTTTTATATGTCTCTTTAAGTGAAGCTCTTTTAGCTGGAATATATTGCCCTAAACCGCAACGTGCGCGCTTGTACCCTGTGCACGGTAAATAAACTTCGGATAGGATAGAAAATTTAGGGGAAAAGGGGAATTTGTTACATCAACCCAGCGGTTAGGGTGACAAATGCCCTGTTTACCGTTTATTTGATATAATACAAGAATACGGTGTTTATTTCCACCGACTTTACCGAAACGACTTCGCGACCAACTAAGCCTGCATAGAAATGGGATAAATTATTCATTCATAACTGTACGATGGGTGGTGTCGAGATTCCTGCAGAATCCATATCTAAGGCAAGTATTATTGACAAGACAAAAGAGTGCCGCTTTGGTTTGGATTTTTGCGGCGAAAGAAAGATGAATGATCAAATTCGACAATTGCTAATTAATATTATTTTTATTATGGATAACTTAAATAGCGCCATTTTCGTAATATAATACCTCAAAGGCGCTTTACAAAGTGATTCTATGGTCCATAACTTAAAAACCGGATTTTTTTTTAGGAAATTTGAGCGTGTATTAATGAAAATCTTGTACAATTCTCTTATTCAAAGTATTTTCCATCGGAAGTAACAACATTTTCCCATCTTTCTGGTAAATTGTAGATGCCATCCCAAAAAAAACCGGTAATCTTTTGAATCGAAGAACGAATCGAGCCAACTTTTGATGCCTCGGACTGAAGTGAAGCGTATTCCGGAAAGTGCATTCTGCATCGAGTGAAACAAATGGAAGTCAGAAGGCGCCAAGTCTGGACTATATGGCGGGGGGGGCAAAATTTCCCATCCGCTATTTTCCAAATAGTTTTTAACGGGTTGAGCAGCATGTGGTCGAGCATTATCATGTTGAAAAATCAAAGTATTATGAAAGGTCTTCCATTCTGGCCGTTTTTCCTTCAATGCTCTCTTGAAACGAATCAGTTGTTGTCGGTACAGCTCTCCAGTAATGATTTCACCCGGTTTTAGGAGCTCATCATACACAACTCACATCTGGTCTTCATCTTCAAACTTTTCCGGCTGCCCAGGCCGCTCTTTGTCTTTGATATTAAAATCGCCACTTTTGAAGCGTTGAAACCACTCGAAATACTGTAATTTCGCAAGATCATGTTCGCCATACAATTCCACGAGCAAACGAAGACATTCGGCTGCAGTTTTCTGTGCAAAAAAGTGACTCAGCAAAACTTCCCACAATGCTGTTTTTTTCGCCAATTTTAAAATTTTTCCATGATTGAAAAAAAAAATGATGCGCTTAAGCAAATCAAACCCTGTTGACTGATTTTGAAAGCTTATGAACAGAGTTTCAAAATGACATGTATGTCAATGATACACAAGTGTTGACATTTAGTGTCAAATTCCGGTTTTTAAGTTACAAACCCAATAAATTTAATTGATAGTAAAACATAGTAAAACAATTTGTTTTATCACATGCTACGGATTTATTCAAACGATTTATAGAACAAGAGGGTTTTAAGTTTTTTCCGATACATCACTTCACTCTTACAGCCTCATAACTCTGCTGGTAGAACATTCCACGCCATAGGTCGGAATTGTATGTAAAGATAAGCGAGGTTGAGCGTTCTTACCTTTTTGCCTCTCCGTAATGAAAACGGCGTGATGGTATTCCAGTCTAAAAAGCCATTTACATGTGGACAATACAATAGATACAACAATATTTTCTTGTCCCAGCTCCATGAAAAGCCTCGACTGCACAGGACAGAACGCTGGGACAATACACAAATTCGGCCGCAGTTCGCACGTGAGCGCTGCGAAAGCGAATACACGACGGCGTTTGTTTCGAGCGAATTCACGAAAAATATCATTAATTTTATGCCATGATTTATTGGAACTGTTAAAATACGAACTATATAATTAAAAAGCAGAAAAATTTTTTGGAGCGACACGTTCACGTCAAGCAAATCTCTATTGTCACATCTATTGATGGGGGTAATTATTGTTCCACGGAGATAAACTGCCCGTCTATCTCTGCGGCGATGTTTCGGAACCTTTCGTTTTTTATTACTTGGAAGGTATCTTCAAAGTACCTTTTCAGATATTTTATGAAAGCTTACATCTATTATGGATAATTGTATTTTTCGGTTGCATGCAATTCAGTTTTGATTGCATGCAATCGCGCGTTTCCATATTCCCCCTTCGCCTGCGCCTACGTCTAGACTAAAATAATTTTAAAAATGAAAAGCATAGTTATTCGCGCTCTGGTTAATTTAATTAATACTTTTAAAGCTCTTGCTTCTACCTCAAAACAACGAACGTTAAGTTTTGCACCATTAATCGTATAATTTTCAAGTATGGCGGGTTGAATCAATTTAAAATATAATTTGTCTTCTTGATATGGAACCAAAGCGGTGTAAAGCTGATCACCCCCCTCGCGCTATACCGCGCTATAATTGCGTTCGGAGTACCAGCCCAAAAACAATGAATTATATTACATACTAGGTTTTACCCGCGGCTTCAATCGCGTCGTACTTGGAAAAAAATATTTTCCTAATGGGGAATGTTGTAATACGTAAAGTGGCCACTGGGAATGGGGAATGTTGTAATACGTAAAGTGGTCCTTTGTGGCTCCGGAATGGGGAATGTTTTAATACGTAAAGTGGCCACTTAACCCAGCCAATGACAGGTCATAAGCCCTGTAAACGCTCGAATATCCATAATCCTGAATTTGAAAAAATTCTACCTCATCTCTGTAGGGATATTAATAAAAAATATTTTCCTAATTATTAAGGTGAGGCGTTTATCAATAAGAGTTTTCGTTTATCAGTAAGAATTTACTCGATGGAATGATATATTTTATTGGGGTGGAAAGTTTCTTGATCTTCCAACTCTCATTATGAAAGGAATACTATGATCCGTTAGTCTATGGTGACGTAGCATCGTCATTCTGTTCACGAATCCAAAATCCTTCCACAAAACCAAAACGAAGAGCAAACCAAACTAACAATAGATGGAGCAAGTCAATTGTAGGAATTTAAAGAATTAATTTCAAATAGATTATTTTCGACATCCCTCCCACCTTACCGCCTCATTATTTTCAAGTAATGTTGATATATTATATATTTTTTCATTTTTTTTCATTCGGAATGAAAAATAACATTCCTATTTTACTTTTCACCCATCCGGCTATCCTTATACAAAAAAATATGTCAATCGGACGCTCCGTTGAGTGTGATGGAAACACTAACTACAAAACACTCTTTTGCATTAAAAATATTAGGAAAGATATACGAAATAAATAAATATATTAAAATTCACAAAATTTAGAGTATCATACAAATTTCAATATAAGAACTTAAATAATTACTATTGAAACTTCCACCAAGAATTTTCACTATCAGACTTAAACGTTTTAAATAATAAAAGATTGAGTTTTTCTACTGACTTTCTTGGTGAAACTGCATTTTAATTATAATAATAAATATCCGTAAATAGTTTTATTCCACTTTTATTAATATTTTTTACCCGTGACCGGGTTTCGTCGAGACCGAGATCAAATCAGTCTGACGATGTCGGTCACGACGAAACCCGGTCACTGGTAAAAATTTACAAATAAAAGTGAAATAAAACTTTTTTTATTTATTTTTATTTATACTAAAAAAATAGTATATATAATTTTATATGATATTCCCAATGAGTTTTTGTTAAAAACTCATTTAGGGACATGCAGATAACAATATTTATTTACAGGCGTTTTTATATTTTAAACTTTATCATCATTTACAAAAGCAGAATAGAAATTGTGATACACTACAAATTAAAAGGGTATGAAAAAGTTTCAAAAAATTACAAAATAAACATAATAATACACATGGGGATAAATTCAAAATGATACATTCATAAAATTATCTATAAAGACTATTGTATAATGTATTTGTATTTATATATAAAGTGTTTAATAATCTCATGCCAAAGTATTTTATAAGTGAAATTATATTAAATAGAAATGTACATAAATATAGGACAAGAAATAGAAATAGGATAAGACTACCACTTAAGAAAAAAACAAAATCACAAAATAGCTTAATGTATAAAGGGTTAAAACTGTATGATGAGATGCCTGAAAGTATGAAGAATGAAAGAAAACTTACGGATTTTTAAAAAAAATGTTATGTTTATTGTAATAATGTAGTTATGTAAGAAATATTTAATAAGTATTTGTTATAATTGTAAATATATTAGTTAATACACAATGTAATATTAACTAACTTAAGTAAATAAAAAAATAAATAAAATAAAAGAAAAAATAAGAATAAAAAATAAAAATGTTTAAAAATTACATGTATGTAAATATACAAGCTGAATGAGTAGGAGAGTGCAAATGTCAAAAAATTACAAGAATGAAAAAAAAAAAAAAAACAAAATATATGTACCCAATTATAATTTAAAATAATAATTAACTGTTAAAAAATCAGTAATAATAATTGGACAAAAATTGAGATTCATCAACACAATCAAATAAATATAAATGTATTTAATAAAGTTCAAACTTATTTTCAACTCAAAACACGATTTTGTGTATTTTCTTATCAAACAAAGGCGGTGACTACGAAATCCTCATGCCGACGTGCGACGCCGACGCCTAAATTCTGTACTACGAATATTCTTCACTTCGTTTATGTATGAATAGTGCTTTAATGCTTGCGTGTTTCCGAAATAAACACACTCCAAGGAACGCTTCATTAATGAAGCCCATTGTACTTAAACTATAAAGAGCTAAAAATTCATTGTTGATATTTTCATATTGTATCCATCCCGTCGGCATTGCAGATTCTACAAATTCAACAATTTTTACTTTTGGATTTATATGATATTAGGTTATATTAGATTTCGTATAAGTAATAGTGAGGTTTTGTTTCTTCTTCTTTCCCACATCCGCTCCTAAGTGGAGCATGTGGACATCACCAGTTGCCTCCAGGAGACCCTATCGCCAGCCAGCGCTCTCGCCTACGCTCACGTTAATCCAGCGCCCCTTAGTTCCGCCGAAGAAAGTCGAAAGATCGTCATCGACGGCCTTCCAGGACGGCATAAGCCCGCAAGTTTAAAGAAGAGGCAACTTAGGTTTCGGTTCTCCTCAGGCTTGCGCAGCGCGTGTCCATGCCGGGTCCACCGCCGCATTCTCAAGACGCTCGTTATAAGAGACTGCGGCGTCTGTTCTCTTTTTTTTTTTTTCTTTCAATTTCTATACTTCTTCATGGACCAGGTGGATTTATGTATTTTTTGTAAAAAGCACTACGTACCGTGTATATTGATAAATAAATAAATATGTATAAATGTGGGAGCATGTATGTATATAATTGTAAAGAAAACTTGCTAAGTAGGACGTAAATGTCAAAAGTTAGATAGATTTAAAATTTTAGAAATAAATAGGATAAAAAATAATAGCTATAGAATTTTAATAAATCAGCTGGTAGAACTCAAAAACTCACCCTTATTAGCCCCCTTAGTTGGACCCTGTACATTGTAATAAAACAATAAATGTTTTTCATAGAATAGAATCCTCTCTTAAAGTACGCCGCCAACACATGTTTCAATCACCCTGTTCCTTTGAAATATTGCGTATTGTATATTTTTCAACTTATTTTTAAATGTACCTTCACTTAAGATAATTTTTAGTTTTATATCAATTATCCTTACACTGTATAATATTCATCAGTCTGAAGATGCCCATTAGAGGGTGAAAGCGCTAATTGCTCAAATAAATAAGTGGAAGTGTACCAAGTATTTTTAAATCAATAACTTATATACAAATATAAGTTATTACATCGTTCATAAAGTATATTATACTCAAGTAATTGGATTATATTTTAAAGGCAGATTTTAGATGTCTTCCTTTACCTTCAAAATTGTATTCGTTTACCCGTTTCTAAGAATTCCTTTGTCTGTCGAATTTTATTTTGATGTTAATAATTTAGCTTTTATTTTGTAAATCTTTATCTTTATTTATTTTATTTTTTATTTATTTTATTTCATTTTATTTGGGATTTTTACAGCTATTACATAAACAAAATAATTAGAAAAATCTTAAAAATACTAAAGCCAATTAAAAAAATCCACTGTAAATATAATGACACATAATATATAAGAAAAGAAGTTTAGTAATTGTATTTGTGTGACGTTTGTATTCATGTGTATGTGAATGTGTGTATGCGTGAATGAATGAGGGAGAGGATACATGTGCGTGTGGGAATGAAAGAGGGAGAGGGTGCGTTTGTATGGGTGCGTAAGTATGAAAATAATATATTTGCTTAAAACTTGTAAATTGTATTAAAAATGGTACAATAAAGAGCTTAGTAAAAAGTTAGAAACCTTTTTGTTAAAATTCAAATGACGAAATGATATAAATTGTTTTTTTTTTTTTTTTAAGTATGTTAAATTTCAAAACCGTATTCTGAAGAAAAAAAAAGCATTTTATTTTTTAAATTTAACTGATACACATCGAATGAATAATGTGGGACGAGTCCTATACAATACAGTAGGTAATCACAAAATGCAGTAAATACGAAATAATGACAACAATAAAATAAGGATTGACAATACGCGAACGTTGATTCAAAACGAACACACAAATGCATATTATATGCACCTACATAATATATAAATAAGAATAACATATAAGTTTAATAGAAATGATTCGGATTATAAAAATCAGGTGTCACAAACAGTTGGCCCGCAGTACGGGGATACATAATTATATTAAAAGATCTTCTCACTATAAAACTTATATATGTTCAGGGATAGAGAGCAACGGAGAGGAGGATGCGGACAAAGACAATTTATTACCTATGGCAGTTTTGATAAATTTAATATTTTTGGTAAATATATCTATTTCGTTAAATTTCCTGTTATACGTATCCATAATACGGTTAATCGTAGCGTTTTTTGACGAATTTGTTCTGCATTTAGGTATGTGGAAAAGTTGTGTATAACGCGTTTGTCTCTGTGGTACCTTAAGAAGAATGCGGTTTACCAATTCGGGGGAATCTATTTTATCAGATATTATCACTATATCAGCTGTGGTTCGTCTATCAGCGAGAGTTTTATCCACCCCTAAGTGGAGCATGAGGACGTCACCAGACGCCCCCAAAAGACCCCATCGCCAGCCAACACTCTCGCGTCCTCCTACGTCAATCCCGCGTTCCTTATTTCGCAGAAAAAACCCGAAAGATCGTCATCGATGGCTTTCGTTGAGCTCAAAAATTACAATTAATGATTTTTTAAATTTATTTTTTAAATCATATAACACAACGTATTTTACAAGTATAATACGTTGAATTATATTCCCAAGAGTTACAACAACTCAATTCGGGACATAAATAGTATTAACATTTAGAAAATAACACATATTGAGAACTACAAAGAAACAAAGCAAGTTAAGCACCTTTATAACTAAATATAGTACAACAATATATACGCTTAAAACATTTTCTTACACAAACAGAATAAATATTTATAAAAAACGCTTTTAAGAATAAAAGAAAGTAGTGAATCTACTAAGGGAGATAAGGTCATTAACACCACATGCCATGCGGATGATGCTGCCATAGTGATTATGAAAACATATTCATCTCAGTTAGTAAACATCTGGATGCCTAAGAAATGTCGTATAGTACAATGAACACATGATTATTGCAAACATAATTTGGATATACAAAACGTGTGTTGGACCAAATCATGGTGTATACAACAAAGGCGAGGATAGATAAAGAGAAAATAAAAAATACAAAAAACCAAGTAGAAAAACTAATTGGAAAAACTAAATAGAAAAACCAAATAACTGCTGAGAACGTCAGAGATTAAAGTACTAAAGGCAATGTGTAGTAGTGTAGGTGTATAAGTACATAGCTGTGTGTATGCATACTTACTTACCATATTATGTGTTTTACTTCTGGGTTGCTGTTCTGGACATTCTCGCGGGTGCGGGCGTAGAAAACGTTTTTATGGTGCATATCACGCGCTATAAAAGTGTTCCCTATGGCCGCGAGATCGTTAAGAATAGCAGCCCAGTAGCTCAATCACAAATAACTATCGACGTGCTTAAAAACATGCTAAGTATTTGAGCGATCACAATGAACATGCTTAAGTTATCGCAGTCGAAAGTCAACGCGTGTGTAATCTCTAAGCGAACAATCGGTAAAAATGTGTAGTCAAATACACATTTCTTCTAGTCTCTAAACTGTTGTAGCCGAGCTACCCTGGAGTAACTCGGTCGGGTAGAACCAAGGATACTCTCATGTAGAGATATCTCAGAAACTTCTTTTGTATTTTCTCTATCATAAGAGAGTATTTCAGTTCATGTGGCCCCCAAATCATCGAGCCACTCTCTCTATATAGATTTGTAACTAAAACCTAACCTCACTCACCGGGAGTCTTGAGACTGAAACACTTTTCCGTGACTGTTGAGTATCGATCGCTCTAAAACAAAGGATTTTCCCTCGTTTTTTCCCGAGGAAAGTAATATATTCCACCGCCCCTCTGTAATCCCACATCCCCTGGCATTTGCGTACGTCGGCTGCATGTGTAATTTGGTCCTGCAGTACAATCGCCGCCGCCGGTTCTTACCGCCCACCACCGCCCACTGTCGCCCCCGCCCTTCACGTGACTCCTTAGGGCTTTTAAACTCTGAAATAATCAGAACATTTATAATTTTATTCATATACATTACATGTATATTTTTTATTTATGTATTTTATCACATTATATACATTTTTTTGTACACTTTGCCCAGCTAACAAGGGTAAATCCACCGTTCCATGTTATTATTATTTTTAAATTACATGTTAATACATAATTATAATTTACAAGTTAATAGAAAGAACTGTGGACACCAGAGAGTGAGAGACGAGGATGTATTGTTGTCTATGGCCGCAGTGCCCAATGGACCTATATAAGGGCGCGTAACACATCACTCGCCCTTCTCTGCCTTCACCAGTATTCAAATTCACTTAAAAATACATATATAATATTTTTATCTTTTGCTTTTGTTTGTTATGAATTCCAAGTAAAAATTATTTTTCTTTTGTTAATTATTTTTTATAGATACTTCAATATATTAAAAAAATATATATTTACTAGTTACGCATAGTTCTTTTTTACAGATGTACCTACATACTTTTAAGCATGTTTTTTTTTTGTAATTTTACTTTCCACTCGTATACAGCTGTGTATTTATAGCAACACTTAGGATTTTTATTGTTTATTGGCATACTCATAAATTTTAAAAAAAAGTTTTCTTACTGGGTATATTGCTCTGTTTAAATGTTTCACAAAATTATGTATTATGTCATCTTTTCTCTGACACCAAGTTTTTGCCGTATTTTTACAAACGCTTTTATTAATCATTTATTGTATTTTCTTAAATCTAATATTTTTTAAATTTTAAAATATGTTTTCTTACTAAGTGTTTGTAGTCTTATATATATATTCGAATTAGGTATTCGAATGTACCAAATTCTATATTTTATTCCTTACTTAAATCTTTTGTTTCTATGTACCTTACTTGTAAAAGCCCTCCGGGCGTATATTAATTTTAATCGAGGCTTAGTTTATAAGCCTGAAATTACGAATTAGAAAGCTAGTGTGAGATAAATATTGACGAATTTATAATTCGTTATTATGAATAATGTTTTACCACGGCTTCAACGCATTTTGCCATTTAAAATGTTAATAATAGTTTGACTATGTCTGTATATTTGTAGACAAATACTGGATTTACTATTTAACCCTTAGGGAATTTAATATTTTTGTCAAAGTAAGTATATACATTAACTTTGCGCGTTACCATTATAGTTAACCCCTTTATAAGCTCGGCGTCTTAAAACTTGGAGAATTTACTTTAGGGGCAAATCACACTTCAAAAAGCTGTAACTTATAACAAAATACCGTCATTTCCGGAGATACTAAATCTCCATTCATCTCGTGCATCAAGGGATTTTGTCCTTAACTCGTTACGCCTTTATGATTGACAGCGGTCATTTGAATAAAGTCCCGACAGCCTCGCCGGTGATATACTAAGGAACTTAGTTTTTATTCCGCATCGCTTAAAATTCCATTTCTGGCTGACAGTTTCACGCCATAGTCCAGGATTTTACTGTAAATCATGACGTTCTCAAATCTTCATCGAAAATTTGTAATGATAAATAAATATTTAGTATCAAAAATATTTTTCACTTTCCGGTATGAAATTTTATACTTATTTATTTATAAATTTGTAAATAAAAATATTCTCTTTAAAAAATATTCCCGTTATGATTCATATTGACCTCTTTATCTCTCCTTCTTTTATTATTCTGTTTCTTTCTTACTATTTTATAATATAAATAGCGACGTGAGTAATTCTAAAAGAAAACTACGTTAAAGTCCTGATGATGAGGAAGTAACCTCGGAACCGGTTGACGTAAAACTGAAAAGTGGCTTACGTAATAAAAAAAAGAAAACTTTGTTTTTAAGCACTACTTTTTTATTTATTTTTTTCTTCATCGACCGGTTTCAAAGAAAACAAGCTTCTTCGTCAAGGTTTACGTAACTAATGAATTAATTCCTATTTTATTTTTTTAATGTTTACTAAATACTACACGTGGACCCAATAAATCAAGTCTTTTTTTCTTTACAAGGGTGGTAATTTAATATCAATATTTTCGAAGCTAGACATGAGAGGACTAAAAGAAATATGGTTTATTTAGTTATTAATTATTTTTCTCTTATTATTAATCGCTTTTTTAATTTCTAAGATTTCTAAGTTGTCTAATTTTAATATTTTATTTTCAACATGAAGTACTTTTAATCCAGTGTCTTTATTGAAGTAATGATTATTTTCTATCAGATGATTTGCGAATTCAGAAAAATTATTATTATTTAAGCATCTTAAGTGTTCTTTTACTTTAATATTAAAGTTTCTTTTAGTTTTTCCAATGTAGATTGAATCGCAATCATTACGATTTAATTGGTATATCCCAGATTTATTATATTCATGGACTTTGTCTTTGTGATTTTTTAACAATGATCCTATATTATTAGTTGTGTAGAAAGCAGGTTAAATCTTTGATGGTAGGGAATTAGATAATTGTTTTGAAAAAAAATCATTTATAAAAATACTTCGCCTCCATTGTTTAGGTGGGTTTGCTTTATTTACTGTGGGAGTAGGATATAAATATTTATTCATAAGTTTGGTGTTATTTTATTATAATGAATAACCACAAAGTTAGTGCTTCAAATATAAAATTTATATGGTTTATATAAATTTATAAGCAAAATTTAAAAATTCTGTTTTTTTTTGCGAAATTTTCACTTATAATATTTTAAAACACTTTTTTTTAAATGCAAATATTATTCCGTTTTTCTACTGACATTTCTTAGTGGAACTGCATTTGAATTTTAATAATTCTAAAAAAACCTGCTTGCACTTGCATATAACAACAATTTGTTTAGTCTCCCACCGGTCTGACGATGTCGGTCACGACGTAACCCTGTCATCGGTGAAAGTGGAATAAAACTAAAAACGTATTTTTATTACTATCAATATAGTTTTAATGCCGACATAAAACAAATGAATCCAAGTTTTTTTTTTGCTTGAGACATATTAGCCAATGATCGAACGTCTTTGCGTCACATTTCACCGTATTCATTTTGTCGTCCTTTTTTCCTCGGAATCAGGTATATATTTATTTATTTCAAATACTTCCTCTACGAATTTTAATAACCTTGAAAATTAGATTTATTACGTATTTAATTTTTATTTCTTTTCTTTTATTCATCGTATCTTTTGCCTACTTAAAATTAAATGGTTTAAAATATATTTTTAAGTTTTATCTTAATCCTGATTAAATTTCAACTGGTTCTTTTTCATGTAAATTAAATAATAATTCTTACGTATGTATAGATTTTGTTAAAATACTATCTAAAAATACATTTTAGTTTGTTCAGTCTAAAAATAATAAACGTTTACTGTTTGGCCCAATGGGCCACATTTTTTGAGAGGGAATATCCAAGTCTGTGCATAAACATGGCCTGTCATTATATGATTTAAGTCAGTGGTCTCCGAACTCAATAAGGAAGTGAGCTACTTTCAAAAATTGAACTTGTCTGGTGAGCTGCCTATACAAATTCCCTCCTTTATAGTTCATTTATCGTCTGCCCTTATCGTACCATACATAATATTTTTATATAGTTTAAATAAATTGCAACATCAGATTAACAATAAAATGCGTACTTTAAATATTTATTTATAAACAAAATAGTAATTGAAAATAGGTGTAAAAAAATAATTAGTGAAAAGAATGGTATTCATTTTCCTCCACGATTTTTTCAATTCTTGGTGAATACCTTGTCACTCCCATCCGAATGCAATTATCAAGATGTAAATCTGTGAGTCTGTTTCTATATTTACTTTTAACAACCTTCATAGTGGAAAACGTTGATTCACATAAGTAGGTAGAACAAAACAATGCCTTCATTTTGAGCGCATTTCTAACTAAAATTTAATACTTTTCTTTTGGGACGAAAGGCCATACAGATTCTATAGTTGAGGCAACACTCTTAAGCGACAAATCAAATTAAAATTCTATCAATTCAATTTCTAATGAAGAGCCATTTTCTTGATAATTTTCAAAACAAACATTGCGAAACAATAAGGACGTACGGTGCTATCCCTTTCTCGTTCGCTCCATAATTCTCACGTAAGCGTTGATACAAATGAGCGAGAGAGAGACTATGTATATGACACAGTTCGCATCAATCGTAATACATCGCTGACCGCTTCAGTATTTTACTTCGTCTGTACGCACAAATTGTTATGCCAAAAAAATATGACAGCGGCAACCTTTTAAGCATTTCGTTGAAATTTAGTACATTTTTATTTATTTTCAGAGTTCAATAATAAAATTTACTTGGATAATTTAATATCCTACTCGAGCCATCGAAAAAGCCTCGGCGAGCTACCGTGTGGCGATCACTGATTTAATATAAAGTCAATAAATCACTTTATATCATAATGTGGAACATTCAGCGTTCTCCCTAAAATTTTAATAGCTGCTTTTTCATACGAAAAATGTTTCAAATTTAATGTATTATTTGTTAATCAGGATTTGTCCGACTACTTTGTTTATCTGTCATAAAAATTTCGACACAATGATTAATAATTCCTATGTTTAATTAAAACGTAAATTTCTCATTTCTGTTGTCCAAATGATATTTTTACGGGTGTCTTAATTTCCCGGCCCCTGTCCACGTGCGTGAAGGCGTTTTCCCATCGAAGGTCGACCGCTAGAGGGTGGGGGCGGGGCGGATGCTGTACCGAGGGATGGGAGGAGGAGGTTTGTCGAATTCAGCGTCGTCTGCCACCCCTGCGCTCTAGCCACCTCAGAGATACGCCCGTTCATACTTCAACAAGTAGCAAGGTGTTGGAAATGCAAACGTGTTTGGCGCAAAATACTTACCGAACTTAATACTCAACGAATTGTTTTAATTTGCGCAAAAAACGTATTTTGATACATATTATGTGTAAGTAGGGTCCGATATTTCGTAGAAAACCTACTAGCACAGCATGGATTCAACCCTTTATAGGACACAGTCATATTTTGTGTTGATTTAAGTCTTTCAAACCTAATAAAATATGTTTTTTTAAAAGATAATGAACTTATCGCATTTGAAAAAGCTGAGTGGAAGACTGATCTTCCTATTTACATTATTACGAATCTGCTGCGACAAGACTTATTATTCATATGAATTATTAAAATAATTCATTGTATTTTAATTTTATTATATATATAAATATATTTTTCAGGAATCTTGATAAAATAAGTATAAAATTACAAAATGGTTGGTACATACATAATTAATAATAACGTTTCTACTTTTTTTCTTTGAAGCTTTGTATTATCGATGCTTTTTTAAAGATGTCGTCTGGGTATATCTGGTTCTTTGAAAATTAAATTTAAAGGCATAGAATTAAAAATAGTTCAGAAGGAGCGTAGAATCACATTTGAATACAGCGGAATGTGTCCAAAAATCCCCCCCCACTATGCATCACTTTCGCCGCGCGCATTCGTGATGTCGCCGCGTAATGTTGCAAGATGGGGAAAAATAAAATCATAACACAAATGTAAGGTAAAAAAAAGCAGTATTTTTATACTTTAAAAGGGCACAACACGGCATAGTTGAATTCAAATCAGGAGTTGCGTACTGAGCGACGTGTACGACGTAAACCAAAATCTTAAATCTGGTCATGTCAAAAGCAGACAGAACCGAAGGGCATGTATGACAAGATGTATAAATTTATTTATTTATATATTAACGGACATTGTCCATGTATATAATTTATAAGGTTTAAATATTACAATAAAAGAATAGTTTAAAACATAAAAAAAAGAAAAGAAGCATTGACAAACATAAGGTACATCGAGACAAGATCTAGACTATTTATTTAGTGCTCGTTTAAATCGTTGTAAACTCAAACCAAAAAAGTCCAGATCTTGTCTTGAGTTAACAATACGACAAAGACGGGTCATTGAAGAATTAAGGCCATAGTTTGTTCTATGCTGATCGATGAACAGTACTTCATTGTTTCTCAATCTACGAGTCGGAATATTGAATTTTACTTGTTTTAGTAATGATGGATCATCGATTATACCATTTAGTATGCCGAACATATATATGGAGTCAATATTAGTCTACGTTTTTGTAGACGAATGTGGAAGAAGCTAGGAATGTATGCCAGGATAGACGTGTGTGGCGGTCCATTATCTCTACCTATCCCTACGAGGAAATGGCGTGATGGTGGTAGTAGTAGTCTTCACCACTGACTTAGTGTGGAATGAAAAATAATTGGCATGGCTTAGCTTGAAGTCCTATATATTTAATAAGCGATCGTGTTTTTTTTAAATATACTGTATACCATTATTTTATTGTCCTTGCTACACGTATGAATGTTGTGTTTCAAACTGGGACCGCGGCCCTACGTTCCGAATCCCGCTTCGAAAGGAAGAAGAACGTAGACCAACTAAATAAACAAGATGTATAAATTGTATAAATTCAAATTAAAGACTGATCATTTTACCTTCACGTAACAAAAATGATCAAGCTACGCTGCAATTGGTGTACCAATGCAGTGCCCTGTGCACTATGAATGATGATGATGTATGTATTTTTGTTTAGTACGATTCAAAAATATCATAGTCCTAACGCTCCCATATACCTGCGTGAAAAATTTCTACGCTTATCAGTTCATGGTTTACCTTTTCGTTCTAATTTTCAATGCATTCCCTTAAAACCCATCCGCAATTCCTCTTTCTTCTTTAACTCATATAGTGTCCATGTCGCTCGACTGTGGAATCATCTCCCATCCACCATCAAAGATGTTACTTCAGTATCTCTGTTTAAATCACGTCTGAAGAAACATCTCATTTTTCTTCCTTAATCTCTCCTGCTTTCCTTTTACTTTTTTTTTCCTTTTTCCATTGAGTAATTGTATTGATTTACTCATTTATACACGAATTCATTTATTTCAATTTTTTTATATCCTGAGCTTTTTTTATCTTTATTTTCTATTGAATATGTTTTAACGTGAATTATAAAAATATTTTTTTTATTTTATTGGTTGTTTGGAAAAAATTAAAAAGAAATAAACCCGCTAATGTACAATGTACAAGGACTCAAATTTTGGTAGGGCCGCGGTGGTGCATATTTCGCTGGAAAATGTGTACATATAAAATGCCGTGTAATGCCGCAGTTGCATTCCATCAGCAACACTACCAATAGTCCTACTCCCTAGCGTCCATGAGTGGTCTCTTTGGCCCCGCGAGCCCTGGGCAATGTGGACACTGGCATTAACATGAGTGCCATAGCAGATAGGGAGATGATGAATGGCGAGTGTCCGGCGCCATAAAACGGGACCCCTCCAGCTAAGGGTAGGTAACCCCGACGGAAAATTCCCTTGAAGAAGGCAACGGGAAACCACTTCGGTCAATAATTCCCAAGATATCACTATGAAGAGAAACCAAACAATGGTCCCGAGTCCCGGGCGGTCGTTAAATGGACCAGGGGTGCGAAGAATCTCCCGGCTCGACATAGAACTGTGGAGGAGCTGTTTCGCACTGCTCAGGATAGGGAAGCTTTCTCTCAAGTGATCGTCAACGTCGGGGGACCCGACATGACACGTGAAGAAGAAGAATGTACAAATAACATTTTGTACAAAAAGTAAAATAATAAAAAAAGAAAAGTGTACTTTTTACGACTAAATAAAAAAAAACCATACAGTGAAAATGTTTCTGATGGATCATTAAAATATACATCGTTAGTTGTAATTTATTAAAATTAACTTTATGTACAATTATTATTCTGCGTACTTGTTTTAAAATTTAATTTTATTTCTTAGCGAGAACGGCATTTAAAAACAGAAGACTTTTGATTTATGTATTTTTCTCAGACCTGGGGCATTTTTTCTTTTCCCGAAAGCGGTTAACCCACATCCATTTACCGTCTTTTGTACTGCTACTGTTGTTGCCAGGAGAGGGCGATCCTTTGTTATTTCTATATAAAGTGAAAATTCATTGTGCTTGAAACGCGCGACGCTTGTACTTCCGGTCATTTTTCTGCTCCGCGCTATACCGAGTTCTTAATTACCTATATAAACGTTTATTCAGAAAATTCCCGCAGTACTTTCAAACTTGATAATAACACTTGAATCATGTATTGTTTTGTTTTAGGATTATCCATGATAACAAATTTTTTGGCTGCCTTTCAATTGGGTATACAACCCTACAACCCTAGTTAGGCAGTCGAAGCATACACAAAATACATTGCATAATTAATAATTATTTTTCAGTCCAAATTTGTTGCAATTAATCAAATCAATTTGAGAAGGGAATATGGAAGTCTAGGCATTTACTGGGCTTATGATCTGCCATTGGCTGGTTTTAGTAACCCTTATATACAGTATGTAACATTCACCATTCTGCCTTTGTTTAAACATCCACATTTTAAATTCTGCAATGTCCTGCCGGTAAAACAACTTTGTGACTACAAATTGATTGTAGATCACTTTGTTGATCCGGAATATAAAAAAAGAGTTTCCCACACTCACAACACTAGATTAAAAACTAATGGCTCCCTGTCTGTTCCCCGAATTACATTTTTTTTCGGAGAGCGAACATTAAATTGCGTTGTTCCAAGATTGTTCAATGATCTCCGACGAACCATCATTAACATGAAAAATCTTCAAATGAAAAAAAAAAGAACTGAAGAAATATCTTCTAGATACTTTATAGTGTATGTTTATAAATAAATCTGTAAAATATAAATAAAATAAATGTAATATAAACCTGTCATAAAAATAAAAAAAATGTGTCCCACCGAAAAGTCTTTAGACTTAGCGGGTAACAAATTATTATATTTATTTTTTAATTATAAAATACACGCTGCTCTGCAGCACTGAAACTTAACTCTTCCATCTGTTGACTTTTATTTACTGTTTGCTTACTAGCAAGCTAATAAACTAACATACCCCATCGCCGTCGGAATTGGGAAAATTAGATTAAGGGTGACAGACAAATTGACTAAATATACTCAGTGTTACTCTGACGGCTATAGGGGAATTGAAAACAGTAAATGTTAATTTTAAAAAAAACTCGAATCTTTTGTAAACAAAAAAATTCGAAAAAAAATTACCGCTTATTAATGCTAAAAAAATTCATTGTTTTTGGAATGTGCGGATCTTAAAAGAGGCCACAAGACCTTTAAAACGGATCCGGGTAAGTGGTTGGGGCCTCAATGTTCACTTCTGCGAAGTAAAAGAGCTAATTTCAGTCATTTTCAGCGTTGTTTTCTGTTAAATTATTACATCGAACGTTTTATTGCGAATATTCTAAGGGTTGATATATCTATGATATTATGGCTTCTGGTTGTCTTTAACGGGGTATACAGCCCCAGATAGGCAGTCAAAGTACAAAATATATATTTCATTGATAAATAGTAATATTTCAGCCATTTCTAGCGTTGTTTTCTCTTAAATTACAATGAACGTTTTACGGCAAATATTCTAAGAATTGAATGTGTAAAAACCTCCCCAAATGTGCCTTGTCCTTTAGACCAAATTACCAGGTATCCTTTCACTACAATGTTAGCTTTAGAAATTATTTTGTTTTGTGAATCAACATAAATGGTTTTCACCGTGTCTGTACGAGTGTTTGTGTGTGTACAATCGTTTCCTTCCGCCACCACCCTCGTTCAGGCCGTCCCTAAGCCCGTGATAAATAAATTCAAGTTGGCTATTTCCACCGCAAGCTACGTGGCCCGGTTTTACTCCTAACTTTTCTGTTTTCCTGTTAAATGGCGCGGTAACCGACTCCCGACATCCCCGCCTCCCCATTCCCCATTCACCATACTAACCCACTATGATAATTTATTAGTTATTATTTATATTGATACGAGCTGAACCCGACAATGCTTTGCTATTCTCTCGTTTATGTATATTAAATTAACACAATCGAAAGTTTTATATCAATTATCGTAATTGGGTTAAAATTAGATTTGTACATAAACATTACTATTTTTGTGTTTCTGATTACATACATTGTGAGGATATGCGGTGACATGGAATTTCGATAATTTTGATAAATAGGTATTTGAACATTGTTTCCCTGTTACTTGTCTTGAAGATGCCTCCCCGATACTATGCAAAAAAGACAACTGCATTTCGGACCTTTTATTCCTTACTAAAATAGACAAAAATCGGCGTTTCGTTGTCATAAAAAAACATGAATGTAACGTTTCATTGATAAGTAGGAACATTGGTACTTGTTTATGATTAAATTCCAAATCTAAAAGTAATTAACATTCAAATATTGAATTAAAGTATGTACATAAATATTTGTTTATGCTTAAATTCCAAAACATGAAATAATTCATTTTCAAATATAGAACTCTTTTTGCGAATGCCAAACTCTGCTCTTCTCTTCAACAGCAGTACACTCTATTCAGGAATGCGATATTCAAGAATGCGATTATCATAAATGTATTGAATGTCAGTTAATATTATTTTAGTATTACCAAAAATCCAGTAAAAAAGATATTAATGGGTAGAAATTATGACAAATTTAGAGAAATACTCTGATTAGGATCCATAAAAAACGAATGTTGTTTGTAAACACTCAAAAACAAACTTTTTTGTATACACTAAAAAATAACATCTTCCTAATTTTTTATTATTTGCATTCTCATCGAACGTAACCCTGGTGATGGATAAAAAAAACATTTACGCTTTTTTGTACTTAATTAACTGAGATTTTAACAGCTATAAATATGTTCGTGGCAAAGATCTACATTTCGCTGAAAACATTACGTAAATCGGTCCAGTAGTTATTCATTCCGTCGAGGACACACATGCGAACATTGCCTTTTTATATATAGATTATTTATATTGATATTGTGATTAGTCTCGTTTGCACCGCGATGGGACGTTTACGATCTGAATATAACTATGTAAGGTTATTCGCGTGAAGGCATCTCCTCTTGTATCGATCCAACAATAATTCTCCCGAGGATCTACTTTCAATATTCCTCGCTTGTTTATTATACAATAAACGAAATACTTTTTCCCCTTTTTCGTATTACTGGGAACGTGAACGATTTATTACTTTCAGGCGGCTCATATTATTTAGAAATAGATTTTCTTGCGTTTTTCTTTAGTATCTCACATATAAATCTTCAATTACCTTTAGGAGATGCCCCACTTTTCTAATTTTATTTAACACTGAAAAGAAACGTTCTGAATTATTTATTTATTTATACATCCTATGGGATTTTACATTTATTACCAATACATTCAACTGCAGCAGTGTAACAAAAGTATATAATTAACATATTACAACAGAGATGAAGAACATTTAAGAAAAGGTAATATAGAAGTCTAGGCATCTACAGGGCTTATGACCTGTCAATGGCTGGTTTAAGTGGCCACTTTACACACTGTGTAACATTCACCATTCTGCCTATATTTGAACATCTATATTCCTTCAATTCTTTCACCTGTTGATGTTTGTGAAGTTAAAGAGCTGAAACCTTTATTTATGCGGGTGAGATTCATCTAATTGAATTATTTCACCCACATACTAGGCAACGCCTGAAAATGTTATTTTTTCAATTTCTATACTTCTTCATGGACCAAGTAATTTATCAACAATATTTTGAGTTTGTCTAAATTTTTGTAGACAAGGACTGGATTCAACTCCCTGGGGAGCTGTTTATATTAACATATTACAACAATAAATAAAGTTAAAAGTAAAAGTAGAATAATGTAAGAAGGACTATAAATATATAAGTATATTATTATTAATATTTAAAGCATTAACTTTGTCGTCAAACATTTTATTAAATGTTATTAAATATTTGTATATAACCACTTACCGACTTTTTATGTCTACCGGTTTCGAGACGTACTCGTACGTGAAGGTGTATAGTGGGTTTTGCTTGTTGATTTAATTGGTGTTCTGACGAAGAGACGTACACGTCTCTAAATCGGTAGACATAGAAAATGTTTTTTATATTATTTTTATAATAGTTTTGTCCTACAAATTTCTATATTGTTTTGTCCTCGTGTAAACACAATTTATGCTAACGTCCATTTCAAATGTACTGTCCTAACCCCCACGACACGGTAAAATTAGGGTAGGTGGATACTTATGTAGGTATCATGTTCTTTTTTCGTTTTATTTATTGAGTTTCGAAAAAAAAAAAAATTGAAAAAGTATATCGAGTGAAGATTTATTGGCCCTATTTTGTATTTGTTAGTGCGTTTACCTATCATAAAATAAATAAACTCATTTTATCCATATAATTCGATAAGAATCAATCCACCCCATGTCATTTTATCGCGTCGGGTGGATTTTTAACTTTGATATGAAAACGGCCTAACACTTCATGGAATATGGCCATTCTCAAACAGTGTTAGGTATATTTAAACTTTTTCTTTTTGACAAACAAGATTTTCTTTGAAAAATGTAATAGTTTTTTTAAGACAAATCTATTCGTGTATGGCACAAAGGCAGTGACAGTCGTTGGCAAAAACTTTAGGGGATCCAAAAAAAGACTTACCTTACGGCCTCCGCGGTGCAACAAAACCATAGGTTGTAGGTTCAATCTTCGTCTTGGACAAAGAAAAAGAGTGTCCTTCTTCGTATTTGTAGTGAATTCGTTATTTAAAAGTACATTACGCAAAATACTAAACTGACAAAAATACATATATATATATGTACATTTCAAAACTACATTGAAATTACTATATATATATATATGCACCTACAGGACGGGGCGAGTGACGGGGGCGTTTATTTGATATTTTTGTATGTTCAAACCGTCAGTAGGGTCTCAGTGCTGGAGGGTGTGATTCTATTAAATGACACATCTTGCTGGAGGGTGTGATTCTATTAAATGCTGCGAATGCCCAGTTGCATTCCACCGACAGCACTACTGACTAGCCTAACTCGTTAGCTTCTACGTTGCAAACCCCGGGCAATGGGATCACACACTTATAACAACGGGGTGATCACAGCAGATAACGAGAGGATGAAAGACGAGTTTCTGACGCCTCCAAACTAGAACCAATCAGCTAAAGGAAGCTGACCCCAACAGAAAAATTCAACAGAGAAGGCAACGGGAAACCACTTTGGTCATCTTTTCCCAGGAATCACTATGGCGAGTACATCCAACAAGCAGTTCTCCTGGCCTCGGAGTAGCGCAGGAACGCGATGCTTTCGCTGTAGT
Organism: Micrasema longulum; assembly: GCF_059751315.1. Lineage (NCBI taxonomy): Eukaryota > Metazoa > Arthropoda > Insecta > Trichoptera > Brachycentridae > Micrasema > Micrasema longulum. The sequence continues at coordinate 86,671 of NW_028277593.1, read as the reverse complement.
GATTGCCAACGTTGGGGACCTGATTAGGCACCGCAAGAAGACATATGTTATAAAGATGAGGTGATAAACAAACGAGCGCTGATTTTTTTATTATCTCATAAGACAAGGCGTATTATTTCTGAAATTATTTGAATTGCGTTGCTTGCGCTCCTTGCTCACTTGCGAAAAGCGTTCCTCCACATAGACATTGCTTAAAATGGCGGAAACAAGAAAACTCCTTGAATAAATATGGTTTTAAGATAACGTGTTAATTTCGTTTTTCAGTTCTCCTGGAAATTCTTTTTTTCGTTACGACTGTTTTACCGGATGTGCGATATTATGGCCGTAGTAAAAACCTCCGAAGATAAAATTTCCGGGCAATCCGACACAATTGGAAACGTCAAACTCTTAATTTTCTGAACTCGTTCTAACAAAATGTCTCTCGTTCCGTCTTGGAGCGCGAGCGGAAGTGCGGACTGGAGACGAGGCGCGAGAGCTAAAGACCTAATCGTTTAGATTTAAGTTCAATAGGCTTTCCCATCTCGCTGTAAAATATGTTTTCTATCGTAAAAATAAATGGCCCGACGTAATGGCTCACTCGCGTGCCAGATCGAGCCAGTGAGCTTACTCCGTATACCTAGCCAAACCCTACTGCAAGTGAAAAGTTTGTATTCTTTCATCGATCGCCATATTTCTTTGTACATAATTAATATGAGTATGTTATATTTCATCGCTTTTCGATTACCTTCTATGAGAATAACATTCGCTCGATATCATCGCTTTTTGTAAGATGTTATGCAAATAACACCTATTCTTCTCCACGGATGCGAATTGTGGCACCTCACTAGGGCCCAAAACAGCAAAATACTGAGTTTTGAGAATAGGTGTCTCAGAAGAATCTTGGGTGGGCGGTGGTTTGACTTTGTGAGGAATGGAGTAATAAGATATCGGACGCAGCAAACTTCGGTGACAACTGTCATCAAGAGGAGGCGATACGGTTAGGCTGTTTATGTCAGAACTTCTGGACGAGAACCTGGCTAAAGCTAGGGTTTCCTAGGAGAGCGGTGCCCGTATTTTAACGGCCGTAGTGAACGGTGATGCAGTGGACAGCCGTCGTAACGTCGACTAGAGAGTGGTTTCCTAGGGAAACGGTGTTAAATGGTGTTGATAACACCGTTTTCTTAGGAAACCACACTCTAATCACCGTTACGACGGCTGTCCACTGCATCACCGTTCACTACGGCCGTTAAAATACGGGCACCGCTGTCTTAGGAAACCCTAGCTTTAGGAGGAAGCACATGAGCCGATAGAGATGCATGAAGTATGGATAAGTAAGGGCTAAATTTCATACCGTGAAGGTTACACAGTGTGTAAAGTGGCCACTTAAACCAGCCAATGACAAGCCATAAGCCCCGTTAATGGCTAGATTTACATATTTTATTTATTTATTTAAATCTTAAAGTAGGGCACACATATCATACATATTGTTATGTGTGTTCTAATAATAACATTGAAAATATATTTAATTTATAAATTGTTTATCACATATGTCTTGACCATTATTTTAAATTTTGATATGTTTTTTTCTTCATAAATATTTTTTTCCATTTCGTAATACTTTTTAATTGCTTTAAATAAAATTGAATTTTGTGACTTTGCCTTTTTCCTAAATGTTTTCCCTTTCTGTTGCAACATATTTAGATCAAGATTATTTTTTATTTTCTTCTTGACAATGTTTTCATAAAATTAACGTTTATCGAAAAAACGATAAAAATAGTCTTTAAAGAAAAAGATTTATAAAAAATAAAAATTTATCTCACCGATTAAATTACCTCCAGATTCAGAAAATTTTGCTTGTTAAATCTGTGGCTGGGGTCTAAAAGGGCCAATGTCGTAAATCACAATATTACGGCAGAGTAATTTTATAGCTATTTTGTGACGTTACAATTTTTTTTATTTAAAGTTTATTAATTTACCCTTACGGATTATTACATTCATTTTACAAAAAAAAAAAAAAATAATATTCTGTTCTGTGTAAAGCCATATATAGCCTAAATTATTATAAATCTCATAAAATCATTCTGTCTCCTCCACAAAACGTATTTTTTGAGTTAATTTGCTTTCTAGTGTATCTGCAGGGGCGTTGTAATACAGTGCACATAATGTCACGGATTTAACAGCTTTGAATTTTATTTTTTGTATTTTTCACGGATACGTTTCATATGAATACACAAGAATTGTTTTTTTTTCTTTTACATAATGGGAAACGTTTAAAAATATTTTCTGATAGTTGAACAAAGCAATGATTTTTACTTTTTAAAACTATTTTCATTTAAACGGAATCAAGTTTCAAATATGGTGGACATATTGTTCGTACGATTTCCAGGCGCTCGGAATGGAAAGGAACACGTTCTTAAGAATGTAATATAGATCAAGTTCTATAAAGAAGTGCTATTGGATCCTATCCTCTCTATAGAATCTTGCAAAAAGAACAGCATCCTATCCGTGTGAATCAGCCCCTTGAGCAGTCTTCGCTAGACGAACTTCCTTTATTCGGCTTGTCGAGTAAAGCGAGAGGTATTCATCCAGCGACGAATGAACGGATAGAAATTCATCAACTGTACCGGCACCGACTGAACCCGTGTGCTGAGTCTGGCCCTTTTTTCACACGTCTTAACATATTACGTCAAATATCTGTTGATATCGACAAGCCAAAACTGAATTTCGAAGCCAAAACTGAATTTCGACTTCGGTTTTTCTTTCGGCTGAAATCGAAATCGAAATCAATTAAAAGTCACTTCAAAACGCCCAAAATTATGCGTTTTTATTGTTAAAACTTTCGAGCTCATTAAAATAAATGTAAAATAAAAGGCATACGTTTAATGAGTAAATTTGTTTATTTCTAGCGGTTTTTGGTTCGTTGTTATGTTATATACACATAACTTTATGTAACAGTTCTTTAATGTACGCTTTAGGAATTCCAACTTATTAACTATGAAAAATTACAAAAATATAAATATGAAATGTCACGCGACCGAGCCACGGTCCATAAGATGCACCCGAGTACAGCCAATCGTTATCCGGCACATGTTGGCGGCAGGTTTCAGGTGAGCTGAAGTTTCGGCCAACTTTTGGCCGAAACCGAAACTGCGCCTGAAACTAGTTTTATTGACCAAAACCGAAACATTGGTCGGTAACTTAACATTAATGGTTAATCTTTATGATATTTTTTACGATGTAAGGGATGTAACATTCGTTTTTATTAAATTATTTTTTTAACGAAATTTTGCAAATGAGTTCAATAATTTAGAATGAAAAATAAAGCTTAGAGATTAAGTTTAGGGCAAATAATACGGTAACCAGCAGTGCGATTCTGGACGCTCTCTAAGGGGTAGTGAAATCGTTGCTAGCATGTATTTAACATACCACATCAATTACGTGCTTGTAACGCTTTCTCTATCCCTTAGAGAGGGTTTAGAATCGCACTACAGACCATAAATCAGAACCAATCAAGTAATGAAGATTATTTATTTTTCATTTGTACGTCAAAACATTAAATTCTAACCCCAAAATAAAAATTTCTGCCTTTCTCGATACATTGTTACGTGGAAACAAGACGATAAACCTTGCGCTTTAATTCCAGCTACTATATTTCAGGGCCCCGATTGCAATAAGGAGTTATCTCCGACTGTCTATAAAGAAAAACCGATATTTGTGTACGAAAATGAGTATATTCGCATGAACATTTAAAGTGTCTTCGTCGGTAAACTATAATTGAACATGTTTGAAATAAAAAATGTATGCAAATTCTGCTTTTCATACAGAAAACTGAATTTTACTTTATAGATAAAATTGAAGATAAATGTTAACTTCCCATTGTAATCGGGGCCCAGGAAGACTAAAATACTATTTTTTTTGCCAAAAAACACTTGAAATAATTACTGATTCATCAATTCGAAATTTTCCCAATGGCTTCATGGTATGTTGAAGTTTGTAAGCAGCTACCTGGTGCAAGTACACAATGTGGACACCAAACCGGCCGACCTCCTGATGTAATCCTGCTAAGCCTCGTGTAATATTCCATCCCTCCTCCGCTAACCAGCCCCCTCTCCATACCCACTCTTTTGCTATAATCGATCATCCCTGACCGTTTTTCCACCCGTATTTTTCATTCTCTTTTATATTACACCCAACCTGTTACATGCCACTTATACAAATAGACAAATAGACTATCAAACTGGTAAAAAAAAAATATTTTATGTATCTTATTATCAGCGCTATGATTTTTTAAAGTTTTGTATTTCTGAAATTACTCCGCGTGTGACGTCTTACGTTCTCTTCCGCTTCTTCTCAGTTTCTGCCGATTAGTCCGTTGACGGTAAGTCAACCGAAAATTTTCCACAACTCTTATCATCGATTTATTCGTATGAACTAGTGACGTTTTTCAAAGTAGTTCGTTTGTATTCAAATATTTTTTAATATTTTTTTCGTACATTTACAAGAAACTTTGCGAAACAATTTAATGGTCTAATTTTTACCGCGCATGGGAAAATATCTTTTGTATCCAATTCCCCGTAGGGCTGAAATTACAAAAGGAAATGTGGAAAAAATTGAAATTTCTTCGGTGATACTGCAATACCGCGTAACTATTAATTATTTTTTCCTAAAAAGCGTTATATTATTATATTAACTAACTAACTAACTAACCATAACACGCCATTTCCCCGGAGGGGTAGGCAGAAAGGATAGAACGCCACACCACTCTGTCCTGGCACACTTCCTTTGCTTCCTTCACATTCATACATCTTCTCATGCACGCACGTCGATTATTCCGACTTTTCACATGACCACTTTCAAGAATTTGTTGTACTTGATCATGCCATGTCTTTCTCGGCCTTCCTCGACTTCTACAACCAGACACATTCGCATCATAAATCTTTTTAGCCGTTCTTTCATCATTCATTCGCTCCACATGACCGAACCATCGCAAAAGACCTTTCTTAATTTTGTCGATAATGCTTAACTCAGCCTTGCATTCTGCTCTAATTTCGACATTAGGGCACCTATCATACATTGTTTTTCCGCACATTCGCCTGAGGGATCGCATTTCAACAGCATTCAGTCTACTTTCGTCCCTTTTTTTCCAACTCCATGCTTCGCTTCCATACATTAGGGTTGGTACCAGAACTCCATTATGAACTTATCCATTATGAATTATATTACTTACCATTTTAATAAACCAAAAATACTGCTGGAGTATCAAAAAGACTCATCATTTATAGTAAAAATAGCTTTAATTAATAACCAACGGCTCATGGTCCCTATAACGAATTTATTTAAATAAAACATTTTCGTCAAAAAAAAAGGTTACATTGCAGTGTCACCGACGATATGTAGAAGGTATCTTTTCAGATATTTATATAATATTACTACTACAATCACGCTATTCCCCGCTAGGGAAAAGAAGTTTTGTTTTTAAATTTGTGAAATAGTTTCCTTGATAAATAGGTTTATTTTTTCCTTTTCGCCTCTTATTTGTAAGTTAATTCAAATATACTTTTTTGTACTTTTTCGGAATTAGTTGTTCCACGCCCCCGCAAGTCTATGAGAAATTCGGCCATCGGAAATTTGCCATCGGAAATTTGTTCGAAACTCTGCCTTTCTTCGCCCTGGCGACTCAACTGATTGTCACAATAAATGACATGTTTCTGAGAGAAGGTAATCGGAATCCGTTGCCAAACTTAACCCCGCATGTGTGAGGCGTAATATAGTCACGTGAAAAGACTACAGCGGTCCGCACGTGCTAGGTATACAATATATGGAATAATTTTGCCTGGCAATTTATCAACCTGTCCAATTTTGAGAAAGTTGCCAACCTACATTTCCTATTAGGGCCAGGATATTTAAGGAAGAAACCTGATGCTTCTTGCGTTAGATAAGGGTTCTTTCAGTTCGCAAACTTTTTCATTTTTCAGCTTTGAAAAGTTTTTAATTTTCTATATCTCGATTCGTCATCGTTTTTTTATACGATTTACTTATCAGTCAAAAAGTATTGTAATATCTTTGAAATGTTAGGGAAATTATTTGTACATATATACTTACGCAAAACGTGTAGGTACCGGATATTAATACTATTCGATAACTAAATTAAAAACGATAGGAAAATCTCTCTGGAAAGTCTTTTCGAGATTTTTATATCGTATTTATTTTCCTCGCTTTTCATACTGGACATGCATTTGTAAAATAGCATAATTAATTTTTAAATAAGTTGGATTTTAAATAGATAACTGATTACTGCTTAAATAAATAACTGATGCTTTGCTAGAAATACCTTTTTTAATATCATAAATCCACCTAAACTTTTTAGCCTTTTCGAATAAAACTTAAGTCGTCTTTGAAAAACTCTCTTATCTTGACGATTAATAAGAATGTCAAGTGCTTCAGACTTCACGCTAATCCGTATAGTCTATGGTTTCCTAAATATTTTTTTATTTCAAATTATATTTCTACCAATCAGTTTGAGCTTTTTAAAAATATCGGTAATTAGAAAAGTTTTAAAGGCTAGAAAAAATATTCATTTTAGCGTGGTAATTTCAATTATCTTTTTATGGGGTAGTTTTTATGCTTCTTAGTAAACAGCGTCAGCACTATTCTAGCACTAATCTAGCAATCACTGGATATTTACCGAGACACTTATGCTTATATATCTTAGACGTTGGATCTTAACTATAAATTTGGAATTTTTTCCGACACAACGTATTAAATATTATCGCCTTCATTTGTTACACATAGATTTGTAGAAATACCTTAATTTCTTTTGATCGCTTTAAAGGGAAAATTTGAAGTTACCAAATGAATGGTTCGTTATTAAATAATATATAACGTTAACATATGGCAAATACGGTGCTCAACGATTTGAAATTTGTATAATAATTCAAAAAGTTTCACCCTGTGAATCTTATTTATACCTTATTCCCAGTAACGTTACGTTTAACTTAAGATATTGGATATCTCCGTATCTTGATACATTACGGGAAAGTTGAGAAAATAAGATTAATATCGTATTTGAATTTACCGTTTTAGATAAAGATGTGATGTATGCATTACGTATAATATTATCTCTACGTATTCGATTCTGAAATGAGTCTCATTCCTGGAAATTAAATCTTATTATAATATTCCCAAAATGTGGGCGTAATAAATTTATAAAACCCGTCTCGATAATACGCCATCTTATTTTTGTGAAATATTTATGAACCCGCCTCTGCACGCGAACTCTAAGGCCTCGCGCTATCCTGCCACAAAATAAATCTAATTTCTCGAAATATGAAAATTGAAAAATGTAAATGGGGAGATATTTTAAGTAATTGTTTTGTGTGGTTTCAATATATTCATGTATTCTTTTATAAATTTAGTATTTTTTTTTAAATTAAAAATAATTTTCCCCCACTGGGGGTGTCCCGTGCTGAGGGACACATTTTATATCATTTTGAAAAATGCCATATTGTACTATTGGTTCTGGAATATTATCTGCACAGAATATTCCAACTTCAAAATATTTTTACTCGTAAAAATAGTAAAATTAACGTGCTACTGCATTTTTTTATAGAACAGATAGACAACGGAGAGAGTTTCAACTCTATTTTTTTCGCCAATCTTACTCATTTAAACCAGTTTTTTATTATTTATTGATAATGCTTTTTGTATGTCTAGGAAAACAGGCAGTTTACGCAAATTTTCATAATCTCAGCGGCTTCTTTGGGAAATATCTAATATTGATATCAATCAATTTTTTGTGTAGTTGATCAGTGTGATTTCCACTACAAACCAGTGTATTTTCTGTAGTAAAAACTACGGCACAGTTCAGTTAAGTGTGTTTCAAAAAGTGCGTTGACAGTTGTTTGTTATTCTGAGCTGTCCTTCATCACAAACTGTTACCAATATTCGACCTACCTATAGATACATTCTTGTATCTGCGTACTATGGTACTCATATACTTAATATATTCAACTACCTGCTGACTACGAAATAATATATGAAATAAATACTTTAAGTATTCTTATATTCCAACCACATTAATATCATATAAAGTCACTATACTTATCTTAATAATATAATATTTTTTATGACGGCCCCAAAAAAGTTTCTAAAAATTAATCATACTGTTTCTAAACGCAATATCGACGATAATAGAGTATCTAATCTTGGTGCAATGCATATTTGAACATTTCCTCGCTCATTATTGAGTTCTGTTGATGAGATCGGCCGCCGACCGACCGCCGAATGTTCCCATTATATTCCCACTATTTCTCCATTTCCTTATGCAAGTTCCTTTACCAATGCGTTGGAACAAATCGGGATATTCATACCCGGGAACTCGATGATTGTCATTTGCAATTTAATCGCGAATAACGATCGTCGGCACGTGAATCGTGTCGAATTTGGTATGCAAAATTGTGTTTCAATTATGCCGGCGAGGCCGGGCAAGCGTTTTCATACTGTTTCCACAATCGCCAAATCGCGTTATCTTTTTTCACTTCGTTAGCAATTTTCCAACACAAATTAAAAAGCACGTTTGCGTACATTAATTGATTTTTCAATTTTTATTTACACTTTTTTCTGTCATTTAATTAATCTGTTCTGACTACAATACTTTCACATTTTCCGTTTGAAATTTAGCAGGGTTTTGGGTGTGGTTTAAAATTTTTGGACAAAATATCTATCTATATAGATGCTCATGATATCCTCGCTTAGATTAACCTCAATGTACCTCACCGTTGTTTGTGTACTAATGCTGTATTTGCTTTAAGAAATTTTAGAACTAACGTCGGATCCTTTTCACCTCTGCCGAGGATCCGATTAACAGAATCTCCCTAAACAGCAGTGTCTATTCGATGTGTTCCTACAGCAAATGCATTTCTGGCTTATCACTCCTGGCTTACAGATGAAGCACTTGCCATGTCTACCTAGGTCACGCTATTACCATACCTATCGTAATTTTACATGGTTTCTACAATTGTTTCGGTTAAGTTCAATCAATCTACTCGTACGTATTTAATGCTTATTCATAAGCCTCGATGATTATATTTTGTTTAAATATATATTTTGTTGTCTGATCTCTGTTCTTTATCACACGGTCTAATATGTTTTGCTAGTCAAGTTTTACTTCCTTTTGGGTCTCCTTTTTGTTTGATTTATAGCAAAATACATCGGATATTTTACGCTACTTTCGTAAATAATAAAGAGGATTCTAATAGTCTTGGAATTTTGCCAGGAAAATTCTTTTTCGCATTTTCACTGTCCTCGAATTTCTTTCTCCTTAATTTTAAACCATAGAAAATGTCAAAGTGAATTTATAGAACGATGATAAAGTACGACTTTCATCTTATTTGTAATACAATTATTGCGTACGTTTTTTAATCTTTTTAAAAATTGGATCATCGGTCGTTCCGTCCGACAAATTTGTTAGTGCATTTTGGATATTTTCTTTCATTAATATTCATTACTAATCAGCGTAGAACTAACCTACCGACATTTCCTAACATTAACATTTCTCATTTCTTTGAATGAGTAACGATAACAATGGTGTACCCGTCAAGGAGCACGGCTTGCGTTAATTAAATTTTCTTCGCTAATTATTCCCAGCTCGCTTCATGCACTCCGCACAGGGCGAAGGCCGGGGGCGGACTACCCACCCCCTCGCGCGGCCACTGCGAGTACCCGGCGTTACGTAATGGTAATGTGGCGCAATCTCTCGGTTACATAGCGAGAACGAGTCCCCTTTCTCATAATTACTACCCGACACTTTGACCCGATGAACATAGGCAAAAACAACTAGAGACTTAACGCTATTTTTACTTGACCGTGGTCAATTTAATTCTACGTCTTGCTCAAAAAGCACATTGTATTAATTCTGTGTCTATAAACCTTGTTAGTATTCAACAATATTTTGAGTTTGTCCAAATTTTTGTATACAAGGACTGGATTCAACTCCCCGGGAGCTGTTAATATTAACATATTACAACAGACATGAAGAACATTTTAGAGAAGGTAATATAGAAGCCTAGGCATCTACAGGGCTTATGATCAGTCATTGGTTGGTTTAAGTGGCCACTTTACAAATTGTGTAATATTTACTATTCTGCCCATATTTGAACATTTATATGCCTTCAATTCTTTCAGCTGTTGATGTTTGTGAAGTTAAAGAACTAAAGCCTTTATTTATGCGGGTGAGATTCATCTAATTGAATTATTTCACCTACACACTGGACAACGCCTGAAAATGTTGTTTTTTTCTATTTCTGCATTCTTTTTATTTTTTCGGCTCTCAACCTTTTCTTCTGCCTGCAAAATATTAATGCAAACGAATTTATCAATTAGGGCCACCTTTTTTAATACTTTTTTTCTTCTTATCCCAGAGTTTTGATTTAATATAATATACTTGAATCCCTTTATTTTACTAGACCAATATATTTTCGTGATAGCGATATATGAAATAGTACACGCATGAAAACAATATTATGTGTGTTGCAACAGTGAAAGTACATTCCTCCACATGCTCGAAACCGTTTTAAAGACCGTGGGTCTTCCTATCGGTTTCACTCATAAGCAATGTTTTTTTTTTGTCAATAAACGAGTTTTAATTTTTTTATTTCGCATATCGCGATTTTAATTAATTTAACTCGACTGCTTTCACTGCTCCTTTCAATGTGAGTTTTGAAAATTATATGGAGAGCCTTTTCGGATATTGTCACTCATCCTCATGACCAAATTGCAAACACGAATGGAAGCAAAACCTGTATTTACACTTGTATCACAATAGCTTATGTCTATTTTAGTAATTTTATAAATTTTCCTAACTCCTACGCCCTTTATATAAGTCGCTTATTTAGTAATAAACTTCATCAGTTAAATCAAGTCACAGTGAAAGGATTGTTAGTAGGCAGGTACTACGTTTGACAATTTCAACACGGGGGTTAGCAACACTACTTTCTTTTTATGCGAAAGGACGGCACAAAATATTAGATCAGCTCCTACTCAGATATTGGGCTCCCTGTACAATATGTCAAATTTAATTTACAAACCATTCTGCACATTCTCTTTAAGACGAGAATTTCGCAATTATAGTCCACTTTATTATGAAGAACCCCTGACCGTCTCCCTTTCTCAACCCGTGAGCTAACAAACTTAGTAAATAATCTGAAATTTCTTATCTTTTAACTAAGTCTGGATTCCAGACATGTGTTCTAATAAAAACATCTAATGATAATTTTACGATCGGCCTCGTGGTGTAATTTTCAGCGCGTTGCCTACCATGCAAGAGGTCTCGGGTTCGATTCCCGACATGGATGATATGAAATTATTATTTTATTTAAAAGGGTGTTTTCACTAGAATATTTCATAGTCCCTGGTCTGGTACCTGACGCGTAAGACTGGTCATCTTACTTTCATGTAACGAAAATGATCAAGGTGCGCTGCGATTGGTGTACAAATGCAGTGCCCAAGGAATGATGATGATAACGATGATAATTTCACACAAATGCATACATTTATGGTTGCTGTTAAAATTGTATCCTTGTTTAAATGCACCGCAGCATTTTACTGGCATTGTACGTTAAAGTATCCTCCAAAAATAGTTATGTCTTCAAATAACATCTTCCGTCTTCCAACTTCCGTTAACAAAACCGGAACTGTCGTGCATAGCTGCAACAAATCTTTCTACTTCTAGACCGTGCTATTCCTGTTGAATATTTACGTGTTTACCCCATATTTTGCTTTTTCATTTTCCGGGCTTTCATGAAATAACCAAATAAATCACTTTGTTTTAATGACGTTTTTTTTAAATAAATAAATTTAAACTTCTGCTGTCTTCTGGCTCTCCCGTTTTGACCCCTCACCCCTCTCATCTGGCAATTAGCGTCAGGCAATTCCTTCTCGTTCTTCTTTTCTCTTCGTTTCGCCAACTGTTCTCGCTCGAGAAACTCAAAAAGACGAAACTTCTCGCGGGTTAAACTCCCCAGGGCCTTATATCACGGCTGTGCCCACTGCTGCCCTAATATTCTGCGGGTCCTATTTATATAACTTTCTACAGCAGTAACATTCGTCATTATTTTCAATATATCTGACTTTATTATCTGTCAGCTTTGCAAACTTTCGCGGGTAACATTATTTATAACTCCACTGTGTGTTACTTCTCGTTTACTTGGTTTTTATTCCCTTAACGCCATTTCCCCGTTGGAGAAAACAGAGATAATACATCTTCAATAATACGCTAGCTTCTACTTTGAACAACTAAATAAATATCTTGGGTAATCGATTTTTTCAAACTGATTTTTGAAAAGTTTTAAGGAATTAGAAAGGAAAAAATCAAGGAAATCACACATTTAAATATGAATGATAACTTGTACCGTCTACCTCATAAAGTTACACCAGTTAAGTTGACTAAACATAATATTATTCACCTATAATACAAAAAAAATATATGCAAAAAAATGTATCTTATAGAAAACACTGTTATTTTTTTTAAATGTAGTTAGTCGATTTTACACTATCTAAATTTAATTTTTTATTGATAAAACACGTAAAACATATAGTACATATTATACTCCCAGGAGTTATTAAAAAAAATAACTTATTTGGGACCGTACATAAAAAGAAAACACTTTCGTTAAAATACATATTTATTTTATTTTATAAATAAAATACGAGTGATACTTTAATCCACAAATTTGAAATATCCGGTGACCGGTTTCATCGCTTTCGCGACATCTTCGAGACTGGTATCTTTTTTTATATAATACATTATAATGAACTTCCATCAAGAATTTTCACTTACAAACTTAAATGTTTTAAATACATACTTAGTTAATTCATCCGAAATAGTAAGAAAACCTTATTTAAGAAACATGAAACACATTACTTTACACCATCTATATAAATAACATTAATAACTATCACTATCAAAAAGATTTAAGTAATACTTTTTAATTGCGACACTTTTGGATTTTCTATACAAGTATACCTACACCTTTTTTATAAGGAAAAATATCGTTTTCTATTTAAGTATCCCAAAAAAAATCCCTTCCTTTCTCTCATGACTGAGAATGGCCGCTGCACTCGATCATTATTTTTGTGGTCTGTCTCGGGTAGCCCTGTTCCGGGCAGAGCGAAGAGCATCAGTCGCTGAAGAAGACCCCAGCGTAGATTTAATTAAGTCGCTCCATCGGGTAGGTAGGCTACCTCTGGATCTTCTTCCCTCCACTCCGCCCATCACAACGAGCTTTTTAAGGCTGACTGGTTCTCTTCTGGCGATGTGTCCAACATTTTGTAGAATTCGCCTGTAACGTATAGTTGACAATCGATATTTTAAAAAATATGTTCTTAGTTATCCGATGTTTTTTGTCTAATAACCATTTGGAGGTAAGTACTCAAATAAAATTCGTTTTGACTTTACAATAATTATTTTTTTATTTTGAAAAATTCGCCTCTGAGTAATTGGATAAAATTTCTGTCGTTTTTAGTAATTGTTCGTCAATGGCAAAACAGTCCTAAATGTTTGTATTTTATTAACGAATACATTTCCTTCAAGCCAATTTCGACAGCTAAAAACTTTTAATTAGGCAGAAGTCCAGAAAAATTCAGTTGAAAACTTTTGAATAATACCCAGCGAAATTCCCATTCCAGCAGCTCTTTCATTTTATACACCGATGGGTACTAAGTACTGAGTTCGGATATATTTTTAATTGAGACCAAATTATTTTGATTCATTTTGTTGCGGTAATTATTTTGGTTAAAGCGCTTCCACTTTTTTTTTCTACAGCATTAAAAAAGGTTAGAAATATTATCGTTGCATAATCATTTGCCCTGTGTAACACATTAGACAACTAAAAAAATGTTATTGTAATAAAATAAATTTAAAAAAACACTTATTGTTTCTACCGGCTCCTATTTTGGAGCACATAAAATTATAAGTACCCATAAATTATTTAAGAGCTAGGCAACACAGACCATTTGTCATAAAAAATTTACCGGGATGCCTGTGGGTAGAATATTGGTCTGTTGAACAGCCTACCGAGAGAGGTGGATCTTTTCCATGCTCGGATTACCAGTTTAGGACTCTTCCTCTCTAACTATATATAATAATGTGTATTAGTGACTCATTCGTCTTTGCTTACTATTTTTTTTAATGGACTATATGTTGAACCTTAATAATCTATTATGCTTTTTTAAAATGTTTTTTTAATTACCTAATAATTTAATTTATGTACATTGTAATTGGCAGTAGTGCTGTATTGTACACTTAAATAAATAAAAATAAATCAGTATTATCACTGCTACATTTCATATTATGGCAATCTTGACGAATTATAAAAGATTTTAGATACATATCATGTTAGATCATTGATATATATATATATATATATATATATATATGTGTTTACACTAGATCTGGCACTAAGCAACCCCCTTGTGTTCAGTTCAACTGAGGCTTCGGAATTAAATTTTATTTGTTGGGAAATAGTGTTATACGCTCAGCGGTTAGTAAATGTGTAGCACCGTAAAAGGGCGCTACATACAGCTGTGAATTCATAGTAAACTGGCTTACAGTTAGTCTTTTTTACTCTACGCATTTCGCACGGCAATGTTTATACGGCATGACACGACAACGCTCATATTTATAATATAATTTGAACTTATCGTTCTATGAAGCATCATCTCTAATTAATTATACCTCAGTGCCATTTTTAGTTATGGCAGTTTGGCACAGTGTACTTCATTCCAAATTATGTAATTCCCGTAATGGGGGTATGTTTTTAAATATTTTAATACCTGTCTTAGAAAAGATAAAAGGCTTTCCCAAATAATTTTTATTTGAAGATTTAAGCTTCACAACTTCAAACTTAAGCCCATTGGGCTTAATTTTTTTAGAAATTTTACGAGAGGTACGACCTTTCTATAAGAACCTTTCTTTGCCTTCTAACCTAATACACATGATTCATGCACGTCATATCAATAGTTTTTTTTATTTTCTAAAAACATATTTAATAATATGTTATTTCAATGTTATCATAATGTTTGGAGATTTTATTTTTTCGATTGTTCCTATGCTCCATTTTAGAACGAATGTAAACAATCAATGTTTTCATAATATTCGCTTGTATTTTCATATTTATGATTGTAGTTCGATGAAAAAATCTTGAAATTTCATAAGAAAATAGAAGCACGGTTACTTAAGAAAATATATTTATTTTATATCAAATTTATCAATCTGAAAAAAATGCAAACAAAAAGTCAACTTCTTATATTTATTTTATCTCTCTATATAACTCGGGTATTCTGTCTGGTCACATCTTACTTACTAATTTAAACTTAATAGTAGGTTGACGATATAAAACACTGTCGTAAAATTAGACCAAAAATAATTTTATTTTTGTTTTACTAGCTCACTGTGTGGTTGGCGTAATTTACAAATTTATAATATATATTTTCTTTTTTTTTATAGAATGTTCTCTCGTTTATCCACTGGTTTATCATTTTATTAACATTAAACGGCTTATTTTATTAATTAAATGTTTATTTAAAAGCAATAGTAATAATAATAATAATAATGATCATGGTTTATTAAGAAAAATAACAATTTCTTTATCTACCACATACACACTTAGGCTATAGATTTCTCTGGATCATGTCTAGTCTGCCTTACTAGGTACAACCTGTTTTAAGGCATTTTTATGCAAAATAAATAACAACTTTTCTACCTACTAGTTAATTTATTATACAGTTATACATTATTAATTTATACCATTTATTATTTAAGAATGTTTTTGAGTAAATTTTTCATTTTTTCTCGACCTTAACCCAGTAACCAATTTTTTACAAATATATTTAATTGAATCCAGGTCATGGTTTTAAGTATAAAAGTTAGTTCCAATCAATTCTTCGATCATCAATATTGACTAATATTTTCATTATAATCATCTGTCACTATTCGCGCCGCACTAACTTTAGGTCAAATCGACTATTTTAATTGTACTTTATATATAATACAATGTACCTGTCTATTGATCCTGCGTTGTGTGCGATTATCTATCTCTAATTAATTAATGTGGCTTGATATGTCTATCATTGAAATAGAAATATGTAGGTAATGAAATAAATACAAATGAATTCGGCTTCTGTGCTATATAAAATACAACGTAATATTATTTTGGTATTGATTTTCAGTTGGTAAAAAGATATGGCTGTGGCAAAATAAATCGTTGTTAATTCACTGAAATTTAGTTTTATCGTGTTTTTTTAAATCGGGGTTGGTGATATTTTTGTACCCTTATTTTTCTCAACCAGTACTGATTTCAACTCATTCTTGCTAAATTTTGCTTATTATTATTAAAAATCAATATTTCATAATCTTGAATGAGTTAAGTTGTGTTTATTTAAATTTAATAAAAACGCCACGTTATTGGTTATTCAAAATAAAATTTCACCGTATGAACTTCTACGTTCATTTATTAATATTCAAGAGTGTATTTGTACCGAGCATTTAAGAGCTTGCCAACACAGACCATTTGTTCTTACTGAATATAGGACAAATTTACTCTTGAGGATGCCTGTGGGGAGGATGATTGGTCTATTGAGCAGCCTACCGAGGGAGGTGGATCTTTTCCATGCTGGGATTACCAGTTTTAGACTTTTCTTACTTACCCATCATAATGTGTATAAGTAATTTAGTTTTCTTTGTTTAATATAGTTTTTGTGGACTATATGTTATACGTTAATAATCTTTTATGCACTTTTTAAAACACGTTTTTGAAAATACCTAATCTAAAAATGTGTACATTGTTATTGGCAGTTGTGTTGTATTGTACATTTAAATAATTTGTTGTGACGAAACGCGTAACATTATTTATTTACGTGTTTAAAACATTCGCTGTATTCTACAGGAGAACAAAGAACTTGATAGTTCCTTGGCTATGTGCTTCGTAGATTACAAAAAATCGTTTAATAGTCCGCATAGACCTACACTCTGGAAAATTCTAGAAGCATATGGGATACCTATATCAGCTGTATATAATACGCAAGTTGTATGTTTGCCTTTCTTTCATACTTCACACAAGCGTTATATGCCTACCTAGAATTGCCATGACTATGCTCACTGTGCTCAGTGCTCAGCCATGCAACTATTCGAACTTATTAAAGCCATTCACTCAAGTAGCGAATGCCGAATCAGAATTAACGATGTCGTCACAGATTGGTTTGAGGTTGCCACCGGAGTTCGCCAAGGTTGCGTCCTTGCACCGTTCCTTTTTATAATCCTTATGGACTTCATCCTTAGAAAGTCGATTCCACTAGATCGAGGAATATCCATCTCCTCCGCCCGAAAACTCTACCTCGAGTATGCTGACGGTGCGTTTATAATCGACGATTCAGTCGGGGGTCTTCGTGCCTTGATGCTCAAAATCCCCTGACTGTCGAACCAAATTATCGGAAGGGTCAAATTTCAAATACCTGGGAGTATATGTTACAGAAAATAGCAGCTTTCAAAAAGAACTGGGAGTGCGGTTTGGAGTAGGAGGTGCCACATTCAACATTATGAAGGCTGTCTGAAAATTGGATATATACGCCTGATAATACCTATTCTCCTCTACGGATGCGAATCTTGGCACCTCACTACGGCCTAAAACAGCAAAATTATGAGTTTTGTGAATAGGTGTCTTAGAAGAATCTTGGATGTGCAGTGGTTTGACTTTGCGAGGAATAAAGTTATAAGACGACGGACGCAGCAAACTCCGGTGACAACTGTCGTCAAGCGAAGGCGATATGGTTGGCTAGGCCATATACCTACTGCGGATGCCTTCTAAGAGCCTTGTCTACTTAACAAGGCATCAGGTTCTCGACGTTCTAGACGTCCACTGCTGACTGTTCATTCGCAGTTTATATCAAAACTTCAGGACAAGAACCTAACTTGGGAGGACGCAAAGGAGTTGGAAGCCGATAGAGATGCATGGAAGCTCTTTGTGGATACCATATCCTACAACTAGGAAGCGGACATGGAATGATGATGATGATGACGCGTTTCGTCAAATTATTGAATCGCATCACATTATATTATACTCTAGTATAATTATTTTTGAAAACTGTCAAATTTAAATCTTTACAGGACACATATTTTGTGTTGATTTAAGTCTTCAAACCTAATAAAATATGTTATTTTTTAAGTCTTCAAACCTAATAAAATATGTTATTTTTTAAGAAAATAAACCTATTGCATTTGAAAAGGCTGAGTTGATTGATCTTCCAGTGTACGTTATTAATACAATTTTTTAGAAAATAAATACTTCAATTCTGGTGTTATACTTATGCACCACATTGTTCTAGATGTCATGCAAAGTGTTGATCCAGTGAAATTTTATTTAGGATTCCAATAAAAAAATTGAATCCTACCAACTAACGTCATTCACAATAAATAAAATATAAAACATGACAATAAAAATTGCTATATTTAAGCCAACCTCAATCGAAGTGGCATCATAAAAATATGTGAATACGTTTTATAAAAAAATAAAATAGCGTGTTTTCAAGACTTTTTGTATTTTTCTTTCACAAATAAGTTTTATTCTAGTGGCAATTTCGCGGGTTCAGAATTTCCCCCTTTGCCGCTTTTTGTTTGAGTAATTCCCACGTACACTGTGTTAATCAAACGTATCTAGCACGTAGCTCAAAGTTTTACACTTTCCCCTTACATTGTTTCCAAATTTAACTGAGAAACTGTAGGCCCGCGTTACATCCACTGCCAATGTCTATTTTGTTTTGACAACGGGATCCTATTACTGTTACTATACATATTCGAATGATTCGTATATTACAACACATTACCGACAGAATCAAGAAATAAGCGCTTCGTTGGTTTGGACATGTAGAGCGAATGGACAGCGAAAGAACGGCTAAAAGGATCTACGATGCGAATGTTGATGAATGCAGAAAACGAGGAAGACCGAGAAACATATGACACTATCAAGTCCATCCATATATGCGCTCTGTAGCTGCAAGACGTCCTGTAATCTAGCTCCTATCTGTTATAATTTTTTATTGATCCTAATTGAAAACGAGGAACTAGAATCCCAACCGTCCATGCGCTCTGTAGCTGCAAGACTTACTGGGATATTAATTAATTGTACAGTGCCCTTGAGGTGATTTTCACAAAAATGGCGCTATGTAAATTATCCAACTATATGTATTTATATATATAAATCAAATACTTGAAGATAGACATGTCAAAAGTAGGAATAATCGGCGTGCATGCATGAGAAGATGTATAAACGCTTTGCAAGCGAGGTCTGTATGCATAAATATAGTTATATGGCGTTCTATTCTCTCTGCTTACCTCTACGGGGAAACGGCGTGATGGTTTGTTTGTTTCTTTGTTTGTTTACAACACATATGGAGAACATTTTTGAGAAGGGAATATAAATGTCTTAATTACTAACTCCTTACAGGTTACCGACAAAGATTCTTTGAATTTTCATACAAATATACACTTTTTCGTACGTGCAATATCGATGTTACTTTATACCGTTTCGATACGTACCGATGAAGATAACGTTTATAATCGCGGCCCTTTTCTTCTTCGCGTCTTTATTTGTGCTGTGCGTTGGCTTTTCGGGTTTTGCCCGCTTCGGCGTCGGCGTCACGAGGACGGATTTACACCGACATTATTCCGTGGCGTGGCGAATGGTATTTTCCAATCCACGTGGCGTGGCAGATGGTATTTTCCAATGCACGTGCCTTTATCTAGGTACACGGCTCTCCACCTAATGAACTCGCAAGCCTTCCCAGGATACGAAAGATCTGGGTTTTTGGTTTCTCGTCCAACTCATTACGCTGCAGAACTTATTTTAACCAACGTTTCGCAGTACTTTTGTTGTGCATTATATGTGGTTTATCAGACTGTTCTTTTATTTTGCTTGTATAATACATTAAAAATAACTTTAAAGTACATAACAATAATATAAGTTGGCCAAACATGTTCTTATTTGAATTGTAATAATATATTTTTAATTTTGATTATATTATTGATTGAATTTTCGGAGATTCTCTTTACTGTTTACTCTATTTTAACTATTATTATACTAAATATATGAACGTATTTTTAAAATTATATATTTTACTTTGTTTTTTGTTTTTAATACATATTTTACTATGTTTTTTTAATATGTATTGGCCACATATTTTGTTTACTATGTCGTTTACTATGTTTCCTACTAGGTGTTTTGTTTTAACTACGTATTTTACTGGGTCTTTAAATATGTTTAATAATGAATTCAATATTTTTGAATACCCAGAACAATAAATGAGAAACATGTTTTTTTAAATAATATTTATACGAGTACATGTACCGAATACACAAAATAAAAACTACTATCTTTTTTCATTAACATGAATAAACAATTTTTTTTTATTCGCATAGATTGATGACAGTTTTTTCAAAACTCGACACTCACTTGAAACGCAACTTTTCTGGAAGGGGTTTTTCGTGATTCGCGTCAAATCTCGTGAACAAAAATCTTTATTTTAGAATTTCGCCTTGCAACTAAGACTGAAGGTAATTTATTTTTTTATTTAAAATCTTATCTTTAAACCCTTACGGATTACATACATTTTACAAAAGAAAAGATATGATATATTATATGATAATAAATATATATATCAAATAGTAAAAACTTATTAAACAGTAAGTGAAACTTAAGTGTATAAGTATATTTTATTCTATAATTATTATTAAACTATGTACTTACTTATAAATTTAAAAAAAAATAATGTAATGTAACCCGCAGACAAGCTTCGGCTTTGCGGGAACAAAAATACAATTTTGTATGTTACTTATTTGTTAAAATGAATAAAACTTAATAAAAAAAATATATGTAATAAATATATAGTTTGTAATTTTCCTTCGTATTTCTTTAGCACCCAATATAAATTATTGAAATATCGTGTTTTGAAAAAAATATAAGACTTTGATATTTTTTGAGACAGTTTGCAAAAAAATGTTTGTTTGGCAAATAAATGTTTGTCACAAGAGACAAAATTAGCAGTTCACAACGGAGTCCTGGTCCCGACCCTGATGTATGGGAGCGAAGTATGGACTTGGAAAAACAGGGATGAAAGTAGGCTGAATGCTGTCGAAATGCGATCTTTCAGGCGAATGTGTGTTAAAATTATGTACGATAGATGCACATATGTTGAGATCCGTACATTATGTAAGCCTCAAACAAGCATTATCGACAAAATCAAGAAAGGAGCTCTGCGCTGGTTTGGACATGTAGAACGAATGGGCAGCGAAAGAACGGCTAAGAATATTTGCAATGCTAATGTTGATGGATGCAGAAATAGAGGAAGACCGAGAAAAACATGGCATGACCAAATACAGAAAAAAAAACTTGAAGATGGACATGTCAAAAGTCGGAATAATCGGCGCGCATGAGAAGATGTATAAATACTCACTACAAACTACAAACTTTGAAATATCTTTTTTACACTTAAATTTAAATTTTTAAACAACTTTCATGTTTTTCTTTTTCCTTCTCTTTTTTATACTTTCATAATTAACCTTACATACAATTGCTTTATAATATGGAAACTTCACTGGTCCATTAGAATTAAGTCTAATTGTGTAAAATATTAAACTTTGTAACTGTACTGTATGTTTCCTGAATAAAAGAAAATAAAATAGAAATAAATAAAATAAATAAATAAATGTAGAGGAAGCGAGATCTTATGCAAAGATAGAGTGATGTGGCGTTCTATCCTCTCTGCCTACCCTTACGGGGAAACGGCGTGATGGTTTGTTGTTGTTGTTGTTGTTTTAAGCGTCTTTTGGTTTTTTTCCGGTTAATGAGGCATCATCATTTTTTTCATTACCGAATCGCCATGTGGGGCGAATATCGTGTTTTGAAAAAAAAACCTCAATTTGTTATACGTGTACTTTCCGCATGGCGTATTTCAGTTGATTTTTTATATTCGTCAGTATCTGTCTAAAATATATTGTATAATTTAATCATCATACCCTTATTAGCACCTCGTGGTGCACAATACACTGCGTTGGTACTCCAATTTTAGCTTATCTTAATTAATTGATATATGAAAGAAATAACGAAAGTCTCGCGCTTCAAGTCTAGCCCAGGGACTAAGAAATATTACAGTAAAATAATTCTTTATATAAATATTCCTTTTGGATCCTGCTGGGAATCGAACCCGTGACTTCAGGCAGGACAGTGCAGTGACAGGTATGGTAGGCAAACACATTAACCAGTACACCTCAAGACTGACTAATATCCACTCCATTTCCCTATTCAGGAATTCTTTTCGTTACCCGCTTGAACTCGCACAATAAATTCACGCTTCAAAATTATTGATTAAAGTATAATTTACTTTGTTTGTATTCAAAAAGTTTTTAGCGGAAGTCAAAACGTAAAAACAAAATAAGGTCCTACTAATTTTATGAGTGAATAGAAATTTGTTTAAAAGGTTTCTATCACTCCCATGAACAAAATTGTCAGTTAAGGATACGACTCTTTCATTTCTCGGGCATTTTTTAATTTTATTCATAATTCTTCTTTATGTAACACTGATTGAAAACATCATTAAAATCTTTTTTGTAATTTATATATGTTATTTAAAAAATATTATTGATTAAAATAAAATAATCTATTGTAAGACGTCACTCCTCATTATGTATACAAGAATTGTTTATTTCTTTTACGTAATAATAATAATAATTATGGATAACTTATATAGCGCCATTTTCGTAATATAATACCTCGAGTGCGCTTTACAAAGTGATTATATAAAGATATAAATTAAATTTTAACTTTTTAATTTAAGAAAAATAATGTACTTTTTCATATTACTTTTCCACCACATGCTAAGAATTTATTCAAATGATTGTAATGGGAAACGTTAGTGTAAATATATTTATTTGATTATTATAAAAAATTGTATTTACTTGTTATATTGTATTTTAACTTGTTTATTAATAAATAAAAAAATTAAAAAAATTCTTCGGGTTAACCATTCCCTCGTACGAAATGCGGGGTCAGGGTTTTACCAATCGATTCCCGAACCCATCGTGTTATTACCATCCCGACATTCCCAATCAAATCACGAGGGATGGTTCAGACCCCCGCTCCCGCCGCCTCCTGCCGCGAGGTTCCTCCCCCAATTTTGACACATGTATGGAGATATTATAATAATATTACGTAAGCCTCGATCTACCTAAAATTAGTTCGCCTCCATTGTTGTTGGAATCTAATTGATGTTATCTTTGTGTTTTACTATTACTATGAATAACATGCCGTGTTATGTTTATCTGATCCCACGTGGTATGAAGTTTATTATTTCAATAAATTCGGAGGTTTTCGAGTTTAAATTCACGAGATATTTCAATAATTCATGTTGTATAGAATTTTATGATACGTATGTTTATCGATATTTTATCCTTTCTCATATATACAGACGAACTTATTTTTCATAGTGAATGCAAATATGCCGTGAGTGAAATTCATTAGAATTTATTTCAACAGAGAGGGAAAAAGTTTTCGAGAAGAAATTTGGAAGTCTAGGCATTTACAGGGCTTATGACCTGTCATTGGCTGGTTTAAGTGGCCACTTTACACACTGTGTAACATTCACCATTCTGCCCATGTTTGAACATCCACATTTCCTCAACTCTTCCATCTGTTGACTTTTGTGAACACACTGTGTAACATTCACCATTCTGCCCATGTTTGAACATCCACATTTCCTCAACTCTTCCATCTGTTGACTTTTGTGAAGTGAAAGGTGATTTGGTTCAGCCGGATGAATCTCACCCACGTGATAAAGGTTTCAGCTCTTTCACTTCACAAAAGTCAACAGATGGAAGAGTTGAGGAAATGTGGATGTTCAAACATGGGCAGAATGGTGAATGTTACACAGTGTGTAAAGTGGCCACTTAAACCAGCCAATGACAGGTCATAAGCCCTGTAAATGCCTAGACTTCCAAATTTCTTCTCGAAAACTTTTTCCCTCTCTGTTGAAATAAATTTAAATATGAACAACTCCCTAGGGAGGAAATCCAGCCAGTCTGCAAGCATTTGGACATAATCAAACATTGTTGAAATTCATTAGAATCACCTTTTGATTCATTTATACAAAGCGGGATCATGAAGAATTTTTTTTACCTTACTATTTTATTTATTCATTATATTTATTTATATTAGGTACCTACATACATTTTTTTTTCAATAATAACAAATAAAAATACAATATTACAACTAAATACAATTTTTTGCATTAATTTTCAAAATAAATATACGTTTAAAGCCTTTTTAAAGAAGACAAACAACAAAAAAATAATTGTATTAGTATAATAAAATGATACACTAACAAAGTAAACTGAAATTATATAATAAACTACTAGACAAAACACTGAGACAACCTTTACAAAATATTATCATTAACAATATGTATACTTCATTAGTGAGAAGCCAGTTAGAGTATAATACCCGTATGCAGAGACAAACCTTAAGGTGAGGAAAGTACATTCTATTGTCTTCACCTTCGGGTTATTTTCTGCATTTGAAATTAGAATGTGCGCTTTCCTCACCTTAAAATTTTGTCTCTGAATACGCGGGTATAACTCTACAATATGGACTCTTTACTACAACTGTCACCAAAATTCTCTTGAAAGAGTCCAAAAAAAATTCTCACGGTCTATAAATTTTAAACTTAGAATCAGTCATGAATTTTTAAATTACGATTTTTAACTAAAAACATAAAATTTGTTAAAATTTAACGATAGAAGAAAAATTATAGACCTTTTAAATTTATTCAAAATTGTAAATTCAATATGGGATTGCCCTGAACTATTATCTCCCATCAACTTCAGGGTGCCTGGAAGAATTACTAGACAGGTGCCACCGTTTTGTAGCACAATTCACGGACAGTGTATACTTGTAATGCCGTATTAAATAGACTTCATGAACTCGGCAATAGTTATTCCCACGTATCTGATATATTAAGTGTAGGGTATTGTTCCTATAGAACAAACCTTTTGAACTTTTTCAAAGATGGTGAATGGTAATTATATTTATTTATTCATGCATTTCATAATATATACAGTTTTTTTTTCACTTTGCCCAGCTGTATGAAACAGTACTTATGATTTGCTTGTTGTATTACTGTAGAATATTTTATTATTTAATCTTTCTACTGAATATGCTGTATAATTTTTAGGTTGTTTTTTTAAATATAAATCTTGTATAATTTTTTGGTTTAATTTTTTTTTATAAATTTGTGTTTTTTAAAAATAAATAAAATACTAAGCCAAATATGTTAGTATTATGAATGTTTGTAAAAAGCAGATTTGCCGTTTATGTTAATAAAATAAAGCTAATGTAAATTTAAAAAATAAAAATGATTTTGTTAAATGAATGTAATCCGTAAGGGTTTATAAATAAATTTTAAATACTATCAAAAACTTAATGAATGGCATGCAACTTACGTACGGAAGGTTCCGGGTTCGATTCCCTATGAGGACTCAAAAATCTAACGTGATATTTCTCAAGCCTGGGTGTTCTGTGATGTAATTTACCACTGTAATTATGCACAAAAAAAAACGTATTTCCCTTAGAGTAATAATAATACGCCATTGGCTTAACTTCTGTTACTCAAATCTTATAAATAACGCATATGAAATAGACAGTTTTAAGAATATACCACTTCGATTTTAGGAAATATCAATATCTTGGATACGAGTTTGATAGCTTATTTTCGTAATCAATGTGTACCGTTTTCTCCTCAAATTATATTATTTCGAAAATAATATTTTTAGTCGGGATTTGTGATTGAATATAATAACAAGATTTTATTCATTCATTTTGTAGTCAAACTTATATTCAAAGAACGAAAAAGAAAACCCAATTGATACAACTAAGTATACAAACTCATGAATAAATATGTATACTTGAGTTTATCGATATCTGTTTACCCTTTCTTAATTTTGCCCTTAGCGAAAATAAACTCCCACGTTATTTTACCCAAATTTAGTTTCCACATTAGAAAGTAGGCGGTGGCTTACAATAATAAATGTTTTTACAATACGCACAATAATGATCGTTTTTATTGTATTGATTATGGCTGAATTTATTGATGTTGTGATTTGATTGTGTAACTAATTATGTCTTATCTTTCTTTCCAGGTAAGTGCCACTTTCCATTCATGTGTCTAATTCTTCTGATACATGGCTTTTGAAACTGTAAGTTATTCGTTGATTCTTCTTTATTTTCTCGGGCAAGAATGTACGTCATATTTTCTTACTTTATTATTAAAACAATCAAATAAATTTCTAATAAGTCCAGGTCTTTTAAGAGCCTGGCTACTGCATTGAAGGCGAGAGTCCTTATTTTGTTAAATCTCCCCCTCCAAGCTCAGATCCGTAAATGATCGGGCTATTAGGTAGGGGGCGGGCTCTTTAACATCCTCAGGTTTAACCAGTGGTCCCCTGAGGATGCGGCTTCTTTTATGATGTAAAGCATCACATTTACATATAACGTGTATAGCTGTTTCCTCATCTGCACTGTGGAACGTATATCTACAAGTCTCGGAAAAGTTTATTCTTGCAAGGTGTTTGTTCAATCTGCAGTGTCCTTGGCGGGCTCTAGTGATAACCCTCACTTGATTTCGGCTGAGCTTTATTTACTTTATTTATTTACCTTTGCGGATCTTACCGCATTAGTTTCGACACAACTTTTAACTAGGTAATTGAAACCTTTAGGATATAATAATTTTCAAATACAAATGTTATAAAAAAGTTTATCACAAGCGAGATATTCTTTTTTTAAATTATTTATTTGGATAACCAGCAGCCATATTTATCTTAAATATAAAACAAAACAAATAACCCAAATACAGGTTTTCACAAGTAAAATCACAGTAAGTTAAAACCTATTCTCGAACATAAAATTAACAGTAATCTAATGTAAATCAAAAAGAAAAGAAAAAACACTACAAATTATTTCGAAAGTAAACGCCGCACGTCACTATGATTATTCGCAAATAAATATATGTGTTATGGTTTTGTTAGTACATTAAAATTATTAAAAGTTCGCCATAAATATGAATTTTGCCTATAATTAGATGAAACAAGAGAAATTTGAAGAAGAAGGTTATTCCTTAGTACTTTTGAAGGAACATTAATAGAGAGTTTGCACAGTAGTTCAGGACAGTCAATTGAACCAGATGCAATTTTTAATAAATAAATTATATCAGCTATTTCACGACGTTTTAGCAGAGGTAATAAGTGATGTTTTTTTTTTACATATTTGAATACATTGATCAGGTTTAAACTCAAGTTTCAACCGGAAACACGTGTACTTAACGAATTTCTTTTAAATATTTTCAATGCGTGATATCCGCACATTGTACATGGGATTCCATATTTGTGATGCACGTATTAGGTATTTGGATCTTTTCACCGAGACAACGTGAAATTATATTATGTCTATGGTACAATATTAAGACTAACTTTTTGTCAGATATAAGCTAACACGGCTGTCTGTATTGTTTGTATGAAAAGTTGCTTTATATTATAAAATCCTTTTTCAGTCCCGCTGCAGCTGAAATCTCTCGTCCAGTTTGTGTTTTGTTTGCGATATACTCACGTGGCTATTCACTGAATACATCCTTTGTTGTCGTACCTCATACCATTTGCGATACATTTCCATCTGAATGATTATCCTTCTGCAGTACGATATGTTCGCAATATTCTTGTTCGGATCAGAATTATTCATATAGCGTATAAACTGAACGTAGTTATACAGAAAGCAGCCGGCCATAGAAAAGTGAAACTGAGATAATAGCACTTTTGTGAAAAGGGTGAATAATCGAATCTACACAACAGTTGGACTAAGTATATTATGTTTATGACAAGAAGTTTTATAGTTAAGGTCCGTAAATCTGGATCTCCAATTGAGATGTCTCAAAAATGTTTTCTGAATATTTTCAAGCCTTATCTTGTGTATGGAATACTGGGGAGACCACACAGAGGAGGCATATTCAAGGAGACTACGAACGTAAGCGAAATAAATTAATTTGATACTACCAATATCATTAAAAACTTTTCAAGTGCGACAAAACCTAAGTTTCTGTGTGCCCGGTTCACTATATTTTCGATGTGGTTTTCATACGTAAGTTTTTTATCTAGAATCACACCAAGATCACGAACACTTTCAACTCGTTGTATAGCTTGATTACTTAAAAAATATTGATGTGAAATAGGTTTGGAGCTACGTGAAAAAGAAATGAGTAAACATTTTGAGACATTTATAGTAATCTGTTAATCGGTGAAGATCGTCTTGGAGATTATGGCAGTCACTAGTATATATCACTTACATTATATTATGTACCTACTATGTACTAGTAGGTACAAATAAATTATTTTTTATAGTATACCTGTAAATAAAATCACCGTTCGCTAATACTGTCTTGACACGTCATTATAACGAGCATTTTTGGTATAGGCAAAAAGAAGCCAGTGTTGGTTCTATAGTTTCCCACAGCAAATCAAGTGTCTGCGCGAGTACTGCGATGTGGAACATAGATGTTAATTTTTTTGATCGTCCATCTTACTGGATGTAATTTTTTGACATTAGTGTTCCCAAATATATTAAATAAATAAAGTACGCCTTATAAAGCTAACTTCGACGGCTCCCAGCTCCCTGATCCTAGGCTATCCCGGATATTGCATTACCCGGATATCTCTTCGGCTCATCACAGCGCTGTTCACTTGGGAGGGGTGCCGGGGATGGAGGTGAAGTGGGTAGTTAATACCCTCCCAGATAGCACAACGGTATCCTGATCCATGGAACTCTGACTTGAGCTCTTGACTTTAGATGTTAGTCTGAATTGGGTGAGTCGTCAGAATTCATCATTGCGCATCTATTGAATACTATCAGAAAACCTTACGTACACCCGATAACATTCAAACTTGTATTATGTTGAAATTTGATGATGCACCATTATAAATTACATCTGTAAATTTTAAATTAATTCAAATTTATGTTTCGAAATAGACTTACTTAGTGAATGATACAAACGAAAACTACTGGATTAAATACCTTAATATTTGTCTTAAATGCGAGGTGGTTTTAGCAGTTGTTATTTGATCACCCATATGTTGACGCTCCCTACGTATACTACCGAATCTGCATTTCGCGAGGTTTGCAGGAGAGCAAAAACAAAGCTTGATCATTTTTTGATAAATTGTCAGATACTGTAGAATAGGGAAGTATCACTTTTTTTAACATTTTTAAAGTAATAAAGGTGTATGAAATACTGTCTAGTAAAAAAATACGTTTATGCTATTTATTAGATGCATATTTAAAAAAAAATATATATTCCCGCAAAAATGGTCATTCCATTGGCCACGCCCCTAATACATCGCGATTCATGTTTATTCGTTCCTGGCCATTGAAAGTTGTAAAGAATATTATCACGAATCTTGACGTCACAAAAACAAAGGCCAAACACGTCGCGCTTTTCTAGAAACGTATTTTTATTAAATTTCTTTTTTACATTTGTGTATGAAAAACTTTTTCTACAATATCCATATTGATTTTTAAAATACAATTAATTATTCTAAATCCATTTCATATATTTTCATCGGTATTCGTAGTATGTGATATTTTCCTATTGCCAAACATGTGTCTTTGTATTGAAATCCAATAGACTCATATTTGACAATTCTACAGTATCTGATAGGTTCTTAAAAAAATATCAAGCATTGTTTTTGCTCTCCTGTAAACCTCGCAAAATGCAGATTCTATAATAGGGAAGACCGAGGAGAGTTGAAACAGTTTTTACATTACCTAGTATATCTCTGCCTAAAACAGACTTATCTCAATGAACTTCATATCTTAACGTAGCCAATTTAATACACTATATAATCTAAACAAAATAACAGGAAAAAATAATCGGGGTCAATGATAAAATCGGCTAAAACTAAAAAAATTCCCTGCGTTACAACTCTCCTAGTACCGAGGTATGTTGAAACAGAGGTCGAGTTAAGTTGTAACAGTTTAGTATTTGGGAGTTAATTTTTTTTAAAAACAATACTCTTTTTAAAAATAAGAACATTTATTTAGAAAAAAACGCGTGTATCAAATTTAACTGCTGTAATCAACCGTTGGTATATTCATCAATATATATATATTGGTTAGGCTTTATCGTGCAGTTATTATACATTATAACAATATAGTATTTCGTACATAGTGATTGGGCATTCTGAATCACGAACAATTTACAATTCGGTGTCCAAATTACACCACAAAATATTTTAGTAATAAAATAAATAAAAGAGCCCAAAAAATCAGGCCTTGTTCAAAATAATGGCTTTTAACCTCAAAACTAGAGGCGAGCTAAAAAAACAATATCACGCTTTGAAACTTGAATAGTCAGTGCATATTGGAAATGATATCACGTAATCGTTCACGTAATACGTATCAAATAACAGGCTATCAAAATACTGGCCAAAAACTTACTTTTGGTATTTTTTCCGTCCAGATGTCGTTTACAAACAACCACTCCCTGTAGACTGCTGTTGCCGACTCCATCAAGTGGCACGTCAAAACAACAATAAATGCGCGATGTTGCCAGTTCGCTATCGATTATAGATTTTTCGAAATCGCCTTTGTTTCAACTCTCCTCTGTTACAACTCTCCTAGGTCTCCCCTATGCGTAAGGACCGTCGATATTTCCAAATTTAATCTTAAATATGAAATAAAATAACTCTCTCCGCAAAAGTCCAATTTAGATTTTTTTAATTTTCAACTATCTATTTTATTCTGGTTATAAATAAATAGGACAATTAAAATTTCATTCTAATGGACTAGTGAAATATCCTCATAAGCATTACAAGTCGTGCTAAAGTGCTGGTGATTAGAAGATTATTTATTTACTCGTATGTTACAAGTGTGTTTTCTGTGATTGTTGGATCATCGCATGATTTTGCAATAAAACAATTAATTAAACTTCCTCGGTACGTTCGGCATTAAAAATCAAAATGTTTACGAGATAAAAAATTCCACCGATTATCCGGAATATTTCAAACGTGCTATTTTCTATTGATTGATTGAAAAGTTGTCGTAGGAACTTGTAATATATTTTAAAAACATGTCTCAATATTTTCCATTTCAAATTTAATTTCGACCTCGTTTTTTTCACGTACTTTTTTAATCACACGTCAGATCAGCAATGTATAGAAATGTGAATAAATATATTTCCTAAGAAGTAATATTTGCCGTTTATTGGTTGCGTGAACTATTTTACATATCGTCCTTGGGGCGTGTAGGTTTTCCGTGTATAACTATTATTTTTTAAAATGTTAGGCTATTTATAAGACTCCACTTTTCATTATATCACCCGAGGGCGCCTAACGGAGGAAATTCGCTCTGTGATGGATCTTAAAACGTGATAATTAAAGCTAAGAAAATTTAATTCCGGATGTGAAAGATCCACCCCACGAGTAAATGAGATACCAATTTTTTTATTATCAAAGCAAATTTGCAGGTGCATTAATATCGTTATATTTTTCTGATTTTGTTTAACATTTCAATCCCTCGGCCTCGATGTGAAATAATTTTGAATGAGTGCTTTCAAACTGCAATATTTTTTGTTCCTAAAAACTAGGAACAAGTCGGGAGGAATTTCGGCAGTTTCGGATCGCAGTATATTCAATATGCGTATACTCCAGCACACATAAATCTGTTGAATACTCCAGGAAATTTAACACATTTAGAATTATACTATTAGATCTGTCAATTTATTTTCGCATATTAAAAATGCCACCGGATAATTTCTAATACTCGAATTACAAAATGAGAACTGATGGAATGTACAGAATTGTATTTCGGAAATATGAAATATGATGTGAAGTGGTTGTGCTGACAACCACTTCACACCTTGAATTTATAAACATTATTTGTTTGATATAAATAACACCTTTTTTTTATCTATCTTTTTTTCAATCTTTATTTATTTTGTTTTATGATTAACCTATTATCATTGAAAATTCTACGATCGAGTATCAAATTATATTTTATATCAAACATTACAAATCATTACTTATATTGTAATAGCTTGCAAATTAAATTATATTAAAAATAAATTATTTGTTTTTACTACCTAATCCAAAATTGCAGTTTGTTGCAAGTTTCATATGTATATTATCTCTAACAGCGGTTCCTAAAAGGTGTTTTCCTGGGAACCCTGGGGTTCTGTGTAAGGGTCACGGGGATTCCGATTGTTATAGCGTATTATATGAAATCAAAACTGAAAAAAAATGAAAAGATTTTGAATTCAAAATATGTTTTTTCTTTTCAAGTCGTTTACACCATGCGTACAATAAAAGGTAAGTCAATAAGGGCGAGCAAAGAAAAGAAAAGAAAAGAAAAGGCTCCATAGCAAAGAACAAAATTAGGAACCGCTGGTCTATAGAAAGCAGCTTCACAAGTTTAATGATTTGCGTCGTAAACACGTTTGATTAGATAGCAAAATGATTGATTTTATAACGAAAGACTTTATCACCAAACCCTTATTCACACCTAATGGTGCATAGGGCACTGCATTTGTTGAGTAAATGCAGCGTATCTCGGTCGTCTGTCACATGAAAGCAAGTTAATCAGTCTTACGTCTCAGATACCAGTCCAGAGACAATAAAATATTGCATTTTGCAGTTACCTTGTAAAAAAATATTTCTGTCGACCCTCCCAGGAATCGAACTCCCATGAATCGTCCTTTCTTTTTCGTCATCCAAGCATGGTAGGCGAATGGTGTGAACGTGTTACCTCGTTGAGGTCATATTCTTTTTTATGTTTTGTATTTTATGAAATATAAAATAACAAAAAATATATATCATGTGTTTTCATAATTTCTATTCTATTTTTCTGCTTGTAATTAAATTGTTATTATTTTTTTATTTTTATATAGGATTCATCGAATCTCTTATAATCCTCAATAAATTTTTAACTATTTAATACAAATCAATAATTAGTAAATTAAACCTATCAAACGAATACATTTGAATCAACAACACAATTCAAAAAACTGAAATCAATAATCACGAATTTAATGCCAAACTGTAATGTCCTGCAAATATTCTTCGACTCTAAAGTAGCTCTTTCCAAACAAGCTGTGCTTGACAAAATCTTTAAATTATTTTGTTGGCAAAGCCTGAATTTCAAGAGGTACCTTATTGTAAAATCGTATCAATTGAATCCGTTTAGTCACGTTCCAACGTAAAAATAAAAAATTAACACTGTAAAGTCCTCCTCGGAACAGATTTCCCTAGTAAAAAAGACTCCTTAATTACTTTTGATTACAAAATATTTTATAAGTAAATAAAAAAAAATAAATAATAATCGCGAATTATTAAAAACCAAATAGATGCGTACGTCTTCACCGTCACTGTTATGAATATGTATCTTTTTTGGTGTTCCCGTGTAAGTTGGATTCGTGTCGACGTTTCAGCCACCATTGCAGTTATTATTGCAGCTATTATTGCAGCTATTATTAAAAACCGTTTCATCTATGTAAGCTCAATACCCACATATGAGTAAAAAAGCATTTTTTGGCGTTTTCAATTGAATGGGACACGCCGCATTGATTGGTATATTTGAATTTTGAAATTGGCCAACAGACTGCTTGCATTCGATTAAAATCAGTACCGGGAATGAATCATCCCTACTAAAGAAGCGAAGCAATACTGCGTATATCCCTAAATCCAATACAGCGGATAAGACGTAGGGAAAACCTGTTTAAAATTATCCCCCTAAGAGAAAATCGATTTTGAATGTATAAAAAACGACAATATTTTAATGATCTTACTAGTTTTGAAAAACGTAATTATTTTGCTTCGTGCCACAATTCATTAAATTGTGTCATTATTCAAAATATGATTTCTAAAACGATTTTTAAAAAAACCCCTACAACCGGATCATTTTGCCCAGCTGTGTGTATAAAATGATCCCAAAGGATCACTTTAGCCCTATTGAGAAAATAATATAGTCAGATTGAATACAATCATGTACATATTTATTGGAACAATATCCAAAATACAGTAGCAAGTTTAAAACAAACATATCGAAGTATTTTTATAAGTTTCTCTATTACTTTTGGCAAAAGAAGATTACTAAACAAGAGGCAAGGGCGAACCTGATGATGTACAGGATCCCACTGAACAAACGTCATTAAGAGCTGGAGAATTTTTAAATTCTAATTGTTATTCCGTTATCTCAGCGGCTATTAAGTCTACATTTGTGAAAGCATCGAGATTTATTACAAAGCGTCTAAAAATTAAATTTATTAATTTAATCTCTGTGTGGGGTAAAATGATCCCAGTAACGCTTTGTACCAGCACCAGTGAATTGTTTTGACTCAAGCGCACATTTATTAAAAAAATATCATTTCTAAATAAATAAAATAAAATATTCATTGACTGATATCTGAATAGTGAAGAAGATATAAATTATTAAATAATGTTTATGCAGTTTAATGAATGAACTTTATATGATATTTGAAAATGACGTACCTTAGATCAGATTTTTGAAAATCATATTTTTTCGCGCTCACTTTTTTTCTCAATGTTTATAGAATTTAAAAATGAAAACATTTGTAGTTTTCTTAAAATCTTAGGGGATCGTTTTACCTCGAGGGATTATTTATTGAGTACAGGTTTCCCTCGATTTGCGCGAAGGCTATACCGCAAATACGCCACATGACTGGCAGTTTAACTGCCACAATTTTTTAATATTTTGAATCTTGAAATAGGGCACACATAAACATATTATTATGGGTGCTCTAATAATAACAATGTATATATATTTAATTCATAAGTTGTTTAACACAATTAACTTCACGAAGACACGTACGATAGTAAAAATAGATTTTCTAATATAAATCAACAACACAAAATAAACTGCATTTAAATTTATTATTACCATTTTTTTTTTTTATACGAAATCGCAAGGTTTTTTGTCACTCCTGAAAATTTTGACAGATGCTTCATCCGCGGTAGTGAACTCACATAGACGTTTTATTTTAACAACAATATTTTGAGTTTGTTTTAATATTTGTAGACAGGCTGGATTTCTTCTCTAGGGAGTTTTTTAGATCTAAATTTGTTGCAACAGTGAGAGAAAATATTTTTGATAAGGAAATATGGAAGTCTAAGCATTTAAAGGGCTTATGATCTGTCATTGGCTGGTTTAAGTGGCCATTTTACACACTGTGTAACATTCACCATTTTGCCTATGTTTGAACATCCATATTTCTTCAATTCTTCCATCTGTTGATTTTAGTGAAGTTAAAGAGCTGAAACCTTTATCGTATGGGTGAGATTTATCCGGCTGGACCATTTCGCCTAATAGGCAACGCCTGAAGACAATTTTCTATTTTTTATACTTCTTATACCGATATGTTTAACCAACAATGCTTTGCGTATGTCTAAATGCTTGTAGACAGGCTGGATTTCCTCTCTAGGAAGTTTTTTATATCGAAATTTGTTGCAACAGTGAGAGAAAATATTTTCGATAAGGGAATATGAAAGTCTAAATATTTACAAGGCTTATTATCTGTCATTGGTTGGCATGAGACAAATTAAATACAAAGCTTTGTTTTAAAATCATGTATTTAAAAAAAAAAATCTCAGTGTCATATACTCGTATTTTTTTAAATTTATTAATCATATAACACAAAGTATTTTACAAGTATGAATTACATTCCCAGGAGTTACAACAATTCAATTCGGGACATAAATAATATTAACATTTAAAAAATAACACATAAACAAAGCAAGTTTGGCACTTTTATAACTAAAGAACAAAACAACCAATTTCCTTCGAGTACCTATTAGAAAACTCCAAAATTGATGTAGTCAAGTCCATCAGAGATTTAGGAGTTGTTTTGGACTATAAACTGACATACAACGAGCATATAGATAATACAGTAAATAAATCACTGAAATTACTTGGCTTCATTAACAGAATATCCTCTGATTTTACTAATGTCCGTACAATCAAAACTCTTTATTGCTCAACTGTTCGCCCTCTTCTTGAATATGCCTCAGTGGTCTGGTCTCCATTCTATGTCAATCGCATAAATCACATTGAATCAGTCCAACATCGCTTGCTTCGAAAAATAGCGTGGATGCTTGGACTAGAGAGAGATAATTATTCTTATGCTGAAATAGAGTCAATGTTAAATATTTCTAGTCTACAAAAACGTAGAACTAATATTGACTCCATATATATGTTCGGCATACTAAATGGTATAATCGATGTTCCATCATTACTGGGACAAGTAAAATTCAATATTCCGACTCGTAGATTGAGAAACAATGAAGTACTGTTCATCGATCAGCATAGAACAAACTATGGCCTAAATTCTCCAATGACCCGCCTTTGTCGTATTGTTAACTCAAGACAGGATCTGGACTTTTTTGGTTTAAGTTTACAACGATTTAAACGAGCACTAAATAAATAGTCCAGATCTTGTCTCGATGTCCCTTATGTTTGTCAATGCTTCTTTCTTTTTTCTTTAAATGTTTTAAACTACTCTTTTATTGTAATATTTAAACCTTATAAATTGTATACATGGACAATGTCCGTTAATAAATAAATAAATATAGCTCAACAATATAGTGTATACAATAGAGGCGAGGATAAAACATACGAAAAATCATAAATTGTCACAAAGAAAATAGTTGTTTCCAGGAGATCAAAAAAGCTTAATTATTAAGTTGTCTTAAAACTTTTTTGTTGTTGTTTATTATTTGTTTTTTTGTTATTCTTTTCACTCTTTAAAGCAACGGCGAATGTTACATACTCGTATATTTATATTTGTCTTTAAAAATGGTGCAACATTTTTTAAATTTAAATCTCGAATGTCGTTAAAATAAGTTGAAATATGACCCTGTTTGAGAACGGCGGATAAATCTCAGAGATATGAGAGTTTTTATAATTAATGTCACGTACGAGTATACTTAACTAAAATCAATTATGTTTCTATTTTATCGGATGTGCAGTATGTCGTTACGTTAAGTCTCGTTCACACCCATTATATTTATTTCACGAAATAAATAAAGTTATAAAAATCAACCCCGTAATGTTAAATTAA
This sequence comes from Micrasema longulum, assembly GCF_059751315.1. NCBI lineage: Eukaryota > Metazoa > Arthropoda > Insecta > Trichoptera > Brachycentridae > Micrasema > Micrasema longulum. Next base: position 49,489 of record NW_028277593.1, on the reverse strand, counting down.
TATACGTCTCCAAGTTAACATTGATCCAATAACGAAACAACGTTGAAAGCTTTCCGACGCTCGTATTGTTTAAGTCCCAGTACCTATTGTCAAAACAAGTTTGCGAATAATTCACAAAACTTGGCAAGTCGATTCCCAACGTGGCACGTGATAGTACTCTGTAATAATGGGCAGGTGGTCGCAACACCCACCGCATTTTCCGATGAAACTTTTTCTTTTATTTCCTCACTTATGAATTTTATAATTAAATCTTGTTCTCTTGCAAAAATACACGTTGACAGCGTTACAGTGATTAATTAAAAATATTTTACCAAGCCTTTTTCTAACCCTTAAAAAACATCTACAATACAATCGCTAGTTATGTCTGAATTTTAATATCGCTACGTACATCATTGCGACAGTAGAACATAAAAAATGCCCATCACATTTAGATGTGTTTTATATTTTGTATGACTTTAATAATTCATTTTGAATTTTGTTTGACATTTGCAAAAAGAATTCTATATTTGAAAATGAATTATTTTATGTTTTGGAATTAAACCTCAAACAAGTACCTAGGTATCTACGCATCAATAAAAAGTATTTTTCCTTTAATCTTGACAGTTTTTGCACGCTTTCTATATACAATCGGGCATTTTTCAAATTTCATTTGTCATTGTCAAATGTCACCTAGTATATAGTTTACCGAAAATTCGAATATTTTGAGATTTTGTGTTTGCAGGACATCGTCCGACGGGTCCGCTATTGTAATATAAAACTGCAATGATGTTGCAACATATTTAAATTATCCGTAAATGGAATCCCCCGGGAAATAACTTATTACTTAATTACAGTGGGATTCTACCAATAAATTTTGTGAGCCAAAACCATACATATAATTCAGTGATTGAAAACTTTCGTGCATCTTTCAAAATCCTAATCTGATATCGCCAAAAATCTGGCAATTAAGTTCATTCGTGTGTCACCGCTGGTAATCTCCCAAGATGTCATCCGATTGAATCTGACGTGTTTCACATGAGATGATCCGATTGGGTGGCCGGAGATCCGTCTTCCGATAATCCTAGAAGGCCGCAACTTGTTGGAGACTCCCACCCCCCGAGGGAGAACATACGGACTGCACAATGGCGAGAAATACCGTAGCAAAGATTTTTTCCACTAATGGCTTTTTTATTTCTCAGATTTTTTTCGCCCCTTATTTTTATTTGGTTGAAGTACGCAGTAATTATTATTGTAAAAAAACACTTAAATTATACGAAAATATGTTTACGTTATGCCAAACCAGCTCAGCGAATTACTGTTAATTTGTGGTTGGTAAAATTTCACTCTTCTGAAATTATATATTTCTTTTTTGCCCCAGCTTTATTCACCGAATAATATTAGTTCTAAAAATTTTATTTTTTTTATACATCATTTTACTATTAATTTTGTAAGCCAATTATCAATTATTTCGAGCGGTGAAACTAATACAGTTTTTTTTATTGCGCATTTTGGCACCACAAAGAACAAAATTTATATACCGCGTTTGCGTAATATTTAAGTGTAAAAGCACAACAGTGAATAATATAAATCGTAACGTACTAACATGTTACTGAAAAGTATTCTTCTTCCAAGTCGGTCCCTCAATGATGAGGATCGTGACCACCACGAATACTTATGATTAGCTGTTCCACTCCAGTCTGTCCTCAGCCCGACGAACCGACGCGACACATCAAATTTTAGCCCCGTAGTCTCCTTTATTTGGTCAGTCCATCTATATGGGATTCTACCCCGGCTTCTCCCACCTCCAACTCGGCCAGACATTATTGCCTTTTCTAGATTGTCTGGCTCACGTCTAGCAATATGTCCAAAGAAAGACAGTATCCTCCTCAGACACACCACTGATAGACGAGTTGTAATATGGAGCTCTTCCAGTATCGATGCATTCGTCCTTCTGCCTGTCCAAGGCAAACGCGATTGTTTTTTTTTTTTCATTTTTGTAATTTTTATTTGTTTTCGGTCAGAATGTAAGAAACTGCTAGTGCCAATAAGTCCGCCATTTACCCGTATGTCTTTATTTTATTTATGAATAAATCATGTTTTTTTGTATCTATCACATTGCATATATTATGGTTCGTAAAGATGTTTTATTAAGATAATTCATTATTATCTTTGTTTTTATTTTTATATTATGTTAACCTAAAAAAAAGCCGCAAAATATTTTTCAGTCTACACTCACTTAGAAGGTTGCAAAAATTCTTACCCATTAGTACTAAATGCACTCTTGTACAAGCATTACTACTACCCATTCTAGATTACGCTGATGTTTCCATGACTGATTTAAGCTGTGAGCAACTCGATAAACTTGAACGACTTCAGAATACATGCATAAGGTACATTTTTGGTCTTAGGAAATATGACCACATTTCTGACTATCGTAGGCAACTGAAATGGCTCAAAATTAGACAGCGGAGAGACTATCACTCCCTCTCACTTCTGTTCAATGTACTTCATAGTCCTAACGCTCCTATATACCTGTGTGAAAAATTTCAACGCTTATCAGTTCATGGTTTACCTCTTCGTTCTCATTCTCAAGGCACTCTCTTAATACCCATACACAATTCCTCTTTCTTCTCTAACTCATATAGTGTCCATGCGGCTCGACTGTGGAATCATCTCCCATCCACCATCAAAGATGTTACTACATTATCTCTGTTTAAATCACGTCTGAAGAAATATCTCCTTTCTCTTCCTTAATCTCTCCTCCTTTCCTTTTTCCTCTTTCCTCTTTCCTCTTTTTTCCTTTTTCCCATTGAGTAATAGTTTCGATTTAAGGTAATTTATAAACAAATACGTTTATTTCTATTTTTATATATCTTTAAATTTTTAATCTTTGTTTTCTATTGAATATGTTCTGTAACTTGAATTATAAAAATAAAACTTTTATTTTATTGGTTGGTTGGAAGAAATTGCCATTTGGCAATAAGCCCGCCAATGTACAAATAATCATTATGTACAAAAAGTTAAATAAATAAAAAAAAAACCTAAACGAAAATCTAATCTGGAAGCTCAAATGTTGGCGTTGCAGCGTGCGCAACATCATGTTAATCTGATCAACCTTATCCTAGCTTTAATACTTAAGTTGCCAACATGGTTTTAGTACTATGAATTCCAAAAAAATACTTCCATAAAACCCGAATGATATTGTGTATTAATGTTACTATTTTCGTCGAAATATATTTTTTCGGCTGTTGCATGACATAAGTTAATATAAAAATAATGAAGTCGCCCAGGGGAAGCATGCCAAATACCACTTAAGATTTTGTGTATACACTTTCTTCGCTATGAGTATTATAAACTTTCCAGAACTTGGAGTTAAGAAAATATTATAATACCAACTGTTTGATGTTTTCTATATCAAAGTTCCTTTCGTTGACGCCTACAGACTGTTTGGTTGCTCCAACAAGGAATAATATCCCACGTCTTGACCTTTTAAAGTCCTCAAATGTCCTTCGTAAAACAACGTTACTAAGTGTGTTGAACCCAGACACAGAAAAAACTAATTTTAGGTGATATCTTTGTTTAGGACCCTTGTACTAATTCTGCTATGGCCGAACTGTGGGTGTAATGAAATTAATTTTCATATTTTTTATTACATTTTATATTTATTTACGCTCATAGATCTTTTACATAAACATTATAAATAACAATTTACGAGACACCTGTTTATAACAATTTCTTTAAAATACATTTTAAAAAAACTATAGTTTTAGTGATACATAATACGTACTAATGAGAAGAAAATGATGAAGAAATTAACAAGATAAGCTAGTTTTTTTCCCAAACCACAAATATAAACGGTACTATGATAAATTTGTAGAAAAATTATTAAGTAATAAAAAAACGGTATCCATAATTTTTTCGTTTCCATATTTTTTTTATATATCGGCATTTGTTCTGAAACTGCTAATATGTATTGAAATAAAGTATGATGTCGCATTTTTTTTTTTAAGCCAATCAACAAGCTTGTGGAAGCCCTAATATATTGGCATTGATGAGTAAATATTATATAATAACATTTAATCTAAAAAGGTATAATTATGGTATAATCTAGGTGGACATGGGCAAGTGTGTCATCGCGAGTCGGGAGTGACAACACCTCTTGCTTCTTGAATGCTTGCTTGCCTTTGCTGTAGGAACACATCGACAGTACCGTTTAATGAATTTTGTTCACTGTTCTGAGTCCTCCGCAGAGGGGAAAAGAATCCGATGTTGGTTTTATAATTTCCCACAGCAAAGACAGCATCGGTACGCAATTTACGGTAAGGTACATTAAGGTTAATCTGAGCAAGAATATCAGCGGCATCTATACAGTTATATATTGATTTGTGCAAGAATATCAAACCAGCCAAAATTCTTCTAAATTCTAAACTGACGACATGATAGTACTCTAGACAATCATAATAGTTTATTATGAAAGTATTTGATCCAATTCTAAATATTAATAATTTTAATCATTTACGTTGCACCAATTCAATCCGCGTTATATGAATATTAGGTAGGTACCTTGAAACATAATATCGTCGTTGCACATCAAATATGGGCCACGTGACTCGGAGCACATGAGCACTGAGAAACTCATCAAATTGCGACTTTTTGGCATAAAGTAATTAATATTTTAAATAAATATATTACTTTATTGAAAAACACTGTATTTTTCCTACTTCGTCCATACGCAGAAGTGTTATTTTCGGTTTAGTTTTTTTTTTTTTTAAATCGTTTTTATCGATTTTCTCAGAATGTGCTCCGAGTCACGTAGCCCATATTTGATGTGCAACGACGATATGCATTTTATTTAATCAGGAACATTGAAAAAATATTTTTTATCTTTTACACAATTTAATGTAACTTGCATGTATACTTCCCTCACTAGTATTTTAGTATACTTTCCTTACTACTAGTTTAGTATACTTCCCCTACCAGTATTTTTTACCTCTTCTCGCTAAGGCAAATGATGCAAATATATCGTTGTGTTCGTGCATCATTATGATTGCTGCTTATAGTGTAATAATAAACAGTTCAGCGTGTATAAGAGTTAATGGGGGATTTACATCTTGATTAGCGATCTTAAAAGGCGTGAAACGGGGATGTGTAATGTCACCATGGTTGTTTAATCTATACATGGACAACTGTATGAAAAAGATAGAATGTATGGGTATTGGAGCAAAAATTGATAATTTTTCAGTAAGCTGCTTGTTGTTGTATGCTGACGATGCAGTTCTGTTAGCAAGCAGCAAGGCTGATTTGCAGCAAATAGTCTCTAGAATGTATGATGTATGCCTGGAGAGCGAATTGGCGATGAACGAAAGTAAGTCAAAAGTGATGGTATTTGAAAGGGAAAGTGAGGTTACTGACTGCATAATAAATTTAAACAACGAATGTCTCGAGCAAGTAGAAGAATTTGTGTATCTGGGAAGCATGTTTTCAAGAGATGGAAGAGTAGAAAAAGATGTTGAAAAAAGAGTGTATGCGGGCAACAAAATGAACGGAGCACTAAGCACAGTAATTTCTAATAAAAATATGCCAATTGAAGCTAAACTGGCAGTGCACAACGGAGTTTTAGTCCCAACACTTATGTATGGAAGTGAAATACTGGCAGAGGAAGGATGAAAACCGAGTGAACGCGGTTGAAATGCAATCTCTTAGACGAATGTGTGGGAAATCAATGTATAACAGGGTTACGAATGATGAAATCAGGCGAGAGTGTAAATCTGAGGCAAGTATAATTGATAAGATTAAGAAAGGGTCTCTGAGATGGTTTGGTCACGTAGAACGAATGGACGACGAGAGAATGGTAAAACAACTATATATGGCAAAAATGAACGGCAACGTTAGACGAGGACGACCAAGGAAGACGTGGCATGATCAGATAAACCAAAATCTTAAGTCTGGTCATGTCAAAAGCAGACAGAACCGAAGGGCATGTATGACAATATGTATGAATGTGGAAGAGGCTAGGATTGTATGCCAGGATAGACGTGTGTGGCGGTCCATTCTCTCTGCCTACCCCTACGGTGAAATGGCGTGATGGTAGTAGTAGTAGATATTTATTAACTATTTGTGGTGTATTGTATTTTTTATAACCTTTAATGTAGCAATAATATAAAAACTCGAAACTAATGTTACGTGTTTTATAAAAATACCCATTTGAAGTTTAGCTAACCATTTTTTTTATTATGTAATTATAAAGTCACTAAGTAAATTATTGAAATCTGTTTTACCCGTCTCCGTCAAATCTCTTCACACACTTCATTACCTTGTCATTAAAACGTTCATTAGGTGACTTATTTTTATTACAAGTCATTTAAAAAGTATTATTAAAATATTTCAGATGAGAATGTTACATAATTGTTCTCGAGAATTAGTTCCTCCACTTAATGTTATCTTACTTTAGGTTAGGTCAAGGAGCTTACGTTTGCAAAGCTAAGTGCAGATACGTATGCAAATTTTTATTTTCCTTGTAAATTCCGCCCCAGTTAGGATGACGTCAACCCAAGGGCCGAGTAAGGGCTGAAAACTGAGCACCCTGTTTCGTATCGGCCGTGTTATGGGAAATAGCCGTAATTGAAGCGGTTAATGTGGCGAGCGTATTATAAAAGCCACTTTAGTCCAGAGTGTTGCATTACAGCCGGTCTGGCCAACATGCACTTAACATTAAAAAAATCAATACTATCCGCTATTCAATTAACCTAATGGGCCACTGTGCCAAGCCATTTCGCAAGAGAGAGCGTTCTTTCTTCCTGTTTCCTGTCTGCCGAGGAAAATCGTATTATTTCTGTCGCCATTCTGCCATTTTCTCGCCGGCTATACCAATAAATGTGAATTATACTCATACCATCGCCAATAAGGTAAATACACAATACAACGATGCCTTATGCTATATTTTACAAATAAATATACAAGTAAAAAATAAATAATGTTTTATGAGTATAAACTAAACAAATTTGTTTATTTCCGCTTAAATTTTCTTTTCCTGTGAATATTTTCAATGTTCTTCTACTTTAATTTTCTCATTCGACTTATACTAACGACTGTGTGTTAAGCGTAATCGTTTTCAAACATCCCTCGTACCATTTCTTATGCCTTCATTCATATCACACGAATTTCATCATTTTCCTTAAATACCTTGAGATTGCGATTTCTAATTAAACGATCATATTGATTAGGACCCCGAGCGCTTAGTACCTACTAAGAAATCTCGGAACAATGCTTAATTTCAATTCCTATCTCAATTGAATCCAAGACTTAGCCAGCTGTAATCAGCACCCGAGTTAGACTTCAGCCTGTCCTCCCAATTACCGTAAAGAGAGATCAATACGCTACTCAATCCTTTAAACATATTTCCGTTCTTGGAATTTCCGCCAAAGCCGATGGAGACCTCCCTTTCAAATTACTAGGAACTGTTCTTTAGACTAGTACGTAATCGGGTACCCCATGCTGCTCCACGGTAGAACGTGACAGAATGAACCCCCTCTCGCAATCCTTAATAAATTTAATTGGAAACAGCATAATCCCGTGCCTGTGCTTACATGTTCTTGTTCACACAGTCGTATAGAGCTAGTTATTACTCATTACTGGGAAAACATACCTCTAGAACAAAATATCCACAAAGAATTAAGCCTTTATAGGACACCTAGAACAAAGTGGCACATGCATATATCACCAGAATTGATGCCTTTATTTTCTATAATTTTGAATGCAGGCGGCCTTCGTGGTGTAGTGGTCAAGACGCTTGACTCGCGCACGGAAGGTTCTGGGTTCGATTCCCGGTGAGAACACAAAAATTAAAAATGTGATGTTTCTCAAGCCTGGTTGTTCTGTAATGTAATTCACCATTGTAATTGGGCCTCCTGGCCTGTTGTGGTGCAAAAAAAAAGAAAAAAAATGCATTATAAGTCTTATGTCACAAGAGTATCGTAATAACGTACACTGATATATCAGTATATCACTTAGATTTTCAAATGCCAATATGTGCATTATCTTTAATAGGCTCCCTAAAGAAATTACGAAAATAAAAGATATGAATAAATTTACCACAGAATTTCAGGAACACCTTGCGAAAAAAAACTTGATGATTTATTAGGACTAATGAAAAATGACAGTTTATTGTATTTTCATTATGTAAAATACATAAAATACTTGTTCCTACCATTAACTCGGTGTAACTCCATTTTTAAGCGCAAAAGCTTGTGTCTTTTTTGGAAAGGAACAGCTTTAATAATTATCACGGTTTATTAACAAAAATTACAATGCAGGTAATAGATTTCTCTGGATTATGTGTAGTCTGTTTAACGAGATACAGCCTGTTTGAAGTCAGATATTTTTATGCTGAATAAAGACAAACATGACTACCTACTAGTTAATTTATTACACATTTATACAATTTATTTTTAACCATGTATTTAATTAAATTCTCCGATTTTTCCCTTCCTAAACCAAATAACCATTTTTTTACAAATTTATTTAATAATGGTTATGCAATGTTCGGATAACATATTTTTTATTTTGGGGCCCAAAAATTTAAAATTTCTTTCCCGAATCTAGAGTTTGCGGTAGACCCTATGACCATCACTGGAACGTCCAAGGGCATACTTGCATCATTACATTACATAGCACTTAGGCATCGTATAATGATAGTGACATAGGAAAAGATAGAAATTCGTCTGAATACCTAATGCCAAAATCGGCCACTGCAAACGCCACATGTCTTATGTGATACATAATATGTCAACGGTATCCTATCAAAGAAAAATAGTCCTTCAGAAATAATTTTCGAAATACAAGTTTCCAAACGCTAAGATGGTAATAAATAAGATTGCAAAAAAAAAATCAATTTTGGGAAGGATCAGAAGATTTATTGATAAGGACTCTTGCAAAACTATTTACAAAGTAATTATTGAACCACACGTTAACTACTGTAGTAGAATTTTATTTTTATCAAACAAAAAAAACATAGATAAACTAACTGTATTACAAAATAAAGCCTTTAGAATCATTTTGAAAAAAAAACAGATACACGAGGGTAAAGTCGATGGTAAATGAAATGAAATTATTAACATATAAACAAAGAATATTTTACAATACAATGATATTTGTTCATAAAATTATAAACTCTAATAAAAAAACAGAATTTTGGAAAAAAATTGATCGGAACCACCATGAACACGATCACAATACTAGAGAAAAGAGCAAAATTAGACTTCCATTTAGAAAAAAAGGCAAAGTCACAAAATTCAATTTTATTTAAAGCAATTAAAAAGTATTACGAAATGGAAAAAAATATTTATGAAGAAAAAACATATCAAAATTTAAAATAATGGTCAAGACATATGTGATAAACAATTTATAAATTAAATATATTTGTAATGTTATTATTAGAACACACATAACAATATGTATGATATGTGTGCCCTACTTTAAGATTTAAATAAAAAAAATAAAAAATAGAGAATCTTCAAATAATATTTGTAGTATGCAAGCTTGTTTTAGTACTAAAAAGACGCGACTAGGTTAGACGTAATATGTAGTGTACTTTTTTGTATGGGGAATAAGCCGTGATCAGCTAGTTTCATCGTTCACTGAGAACGAGCTGTGCGCCGGGCGCACTTTATAAATATTTTTTTCTTGGAAGATATAAACGGTGGTGGTGATTTAAATTAAATAACAATTATTTTGTTTATTTTCCTATAAATATGGTTACAATAAAAAAATATTATCGAAAGTTAAATATAATGGTAAGCTGTGCATAATCGTTTATTTAGACGATTCGCCCCTGCATAGTATATGCGGTAACATTATTTATTATTTGGATAAAGTATTGAATGATAAACATTGTGAACAGTTGGGTTTACTCATTGAAGTCTTGTAATTAAATTGCACGTAACATTGCTTTTGATATCACCCATACCTGGTTCTCGTAAACATAATCCTTCAATCATTTTACGGAATGTATTTTATTTCAACCTTTCTGACTTTCGTTAGATGATACGGGCTCACCTGCGACCCTGTTTTGACCTCATATTAATCATTAGCTTAACTGAAATACGATTGGTAAATTCAAATAACCTTTACGGACGTATCTTGGCACTCTGATCGAAAGTACCGGTAGTAAAATTATTTGATGTGAGCAATTTCAGTTCTTTATCTTATACGAATATAAATTGAAAAAATGTTCAGCCTTCGGTGATACATATCCGTAAAGGATTATTTGATTTTTCGCGTAACTCGTTTGAAATGTCAGTGTTATGTTTTTAATGTAATTACTCTTTTGATCTTTTTTTTCTAATTTGAATTCAGTAATAAATTCTGTCGAGATCGTACAATAACGACGCATGTGATTTTCTTCAATTTTACGTGAGAGCGGTTAAATTTTTTTTTGACACTGCTAAAAAGTACAAAAGTATGCCATTTGATATTTGGGTTATTTATATATACGTATATATATATATATATATATATATTTTTCAAACTTTAGGCGTTATACACGGTTTTTTAGGGCCAGACCACAAAACTTCAGTGGAACATTCCTTATGGTAAGTAAGCTTTAAAAAAACCTAAAAATTGTTTTCCATTAAAAATAAAAAAAATTACAATATTTTTGATCTCAAAATGGAGTCAATTTCGGACTAGCATCCCTTCCGCAAACCCCTCTCCCTCCCCGACAAAAAAATGCAATAAAAACGCATTTGACCAACGAAGCTATACGCACCAGACGCGGACAAGGGAAGCGGCTGGGTAGGAGAGGAGTAGGGGTTTGTGGAGGGACTGTTAGTCCAAAAAATTAAGGACTTGCTACATTTTGAGATTACTATTTTTTTTTTTAAATGACTTTTGGAATAATTTATTAGGATTTTTTTTAAGACTCACCATGAGGAATGTTCCTCTGAAGTTTCGCGGTCTGATCCTGAAAAACGTGTATAACTTTTTCAATATCAAATATAAAAGAAAGTCAATGTCGCATTTTTCGCACGTCCGACGGTGTTCTACGATTCCGATGATTTGTAAATTATAACCCAAACATCTACGCTGTTATTTGCGTACAGTCAAATATTTTTTCAAGCACCGCAATATTGACAGAAGTATTTTCTATATCTTTAATATAATTAAACCTAAAGATTTTTCTTCAATAGCTTTAGGAATCTGAAAAATAGATGATTGGGGAAATGTTTAAATTATTCACTAAGTATACGCAGTTATTTTATTTTTTTTCGCTAGTTTCTAAATAAAATTAAATAGTGTATTACAATTAGGATGGAAGAATTATATAAATTAATAGCTATTTTAAGGAAGTGCTTAACACTAGAGTACTCGCCGGACTACTATACTAATCCAGGGTGACACTTTATCGATATTTTTTTCCTGTAGGCATTTGTGAGTTAAGCGTCCGTGTGTCAGTGCCACACAGAAGCTAAGTGATAGCCTACAACTAAGAAATTTGGCGTTCAATCGTAGGGACTACCATAGCAGTCCGCGCGAGCATTGAAATGTGGAAAACATATGGGAAATGGGTATATTCAGATCATCGGGTGGTTATGCTCAATGTTATGAAACAAATGCAATCCAAAAATGCTGTTTTTTAACCATGTTTTTTTTTTTTTTTTTTACCACAACAGGCCAGGAGGCCCAATTGCAATGGTGAATTACATCACAGAACACCCAGACTTGAGTAAAATCACTTTTTTTTGTGTGTTCTTACCGGGAATCGAACCCGGAACCTTCCGTGCGTGAGTCAAGCGTCTTGACCACTACACCACGGAGGCCGCCGATGTTCTTAGAGAATTTTAGATTTTGTTTAATTTTTGTTATTTTTTCAAACTAAGTTTTATTTTGTTATCTTTAATTATGGGTATATTTGATCATTAGTATTATGTTTTATTTTTAAAAATACCTAGAACAATAAAAAAAAATCTACTATTTTGGCCTACTATACTAGGCCACGCGAGCGATGATGTAAAAATTTAAGCGTGGGTGTACTAGTGTTAATATAAACTTGATTTCCTCCACAATGTTAGATATTCTTACAATATATAAAATATAATACCAATATAATAATTACATTGTAATAGTTTTTGAACCGCTTTCTCATCTTTTTCCTTGATTCTGTTTAATTACTATGCACGTTCGTTGTATACATATGTGGTCATAGTACACAATTTTATTGAAAATGTATTTTATTTATTTACATACATAAGGTTATTGTACATTTTTTGAGACAATAAAAATACAACTCCATGGGACTAAAAGTCCTGTGTTGAGATGGGACGAGCAATTATATGACCCCGACACATGAGTATATTACGTATAACTGGATACGAATGAAGGGTTAGGTCTCGTTAGCGACGTTTTTTCGCGCATTCGATATTGCTTTAAATATCTGAATGTCTGTCTTGCTATAAGGCGAATCAACTCGAGACTTACCAATGCGAGGGCATTCAGAGGGAGATTCCGTAATGCGGAGAATGTCCCGCAGTTTTACTCAAAGGATGAACGAAAAAAGATAAAAAAAACCTCTTCTCCCGCCGTTAAATATTTATGAAGGGTCAAGCGAGGAAACTTATCGTCCACCTTTATTTCGATATAGGAAAATCTTTACATCCCGTTTATTTAAATTAAAGATTTATATCATCGTTATTCCCTTATACGCAACTAGTACACGAGCACATTGCAGCATATCTCGATTTTTTATTACACAATAGTAAGATGATAAGTTTTACGCTCTTTTAAGTCTATATTTTAATGCTCAACAACAACCAACTTTTAACTTGTGTTATAAAATCCCTTTACACGCGGTGATGTAACATCGTGTTACCACAAGCAAAAGACAGAATATTCTGAAGTTCAGACATTGGAAAAAAAGAAAAACAGAGACATGCCGTTAAATAATTCCTTTTGCATAATTTATAAAAATTATAATAAAAATTAGGCCTGTTGTACGAAAATAAATTTTAAATCATCAATACGTCGGTTATATAACTAGCATCCATCAACATTCGCATCGTAAATCTTTTTAGCCGTTCTTCGCGGTCCATTCGCTCTGCATGTCGAAACCAACGCAGGGCTCCTTTCTTGATATTGTCGATAATGGTTATCTCAGCCTCACATAATGTACGGATCTCGACATTTGTGCATTTATCATACATAGTTTCAACACACATTCGCCTGAGAGATCGCATTTCGACAGCCTGCTTTCATCCTTGTTTTTCTAAGCCATACTTCGCTCCCATACATCAGGGTTGGCACCAGGACTCCATTGCTAACTGCATAAATAGTTACACAATAAACTTCACCTTATAAAATAATGGATTAATACTCAAAGGATATGCTCATGCAGTACCCTCGCCTTTTCATACTCAGTATACTGAAAATGACGACAAATAATATTTTTATATTATTAAGAAAAACTTTGATACGTTCATTTTTATTAAGTTTTTTTAGTTTATCTGACTTGCATAATTTATTTCTAGATTATTTCCTTAGACGACACGGCGTCATAAACATTATTTTAAAGCCTTTTTGTCTCAGCGTACAGTTTACCTCGCTTTTACAGATCTATATAGTTTACCACCTTGCCTATCCCTCACTCCTCCGCCCCTTACCCCGACTCAACTTCCGGATGCGACAAAGTTCAGCTCTAGCCGGAGATGAGGCGGATTACATCGGCGCTATTTTAGTTTATACATAGGACGAAGTTAAAAGGTTTCCGTCGTGCACAAAAAATTCGTTTTAAAATTAAAATTAAAAATAAATAAATATACTTACTTTTACGAGTTTGTGAAAGGTGAGGAAAAGATAAGAACTAAACACAAAACTAGTTTCATTTCAATTATTTATCGACAATTCTTGATGGAATTCCATTGTAATGATGTAATAACTTATATTTACATATAAGTTATTAATTTAAAAAATACTCAGTACACTTCCACATATTTATTTTGACCAATTAGTGCTTTCACCCTCTAATGGGCATCTTCAGATCTGATGCCTTGTTAAGTAGGCTAGAGTGATTAAGGCTCTCAGGGCCACAATGGGAAGTTAGCATTTATCTTCAATTTTATCCACAAAGTGAAATTAAGTTTTCCATATTAAAAATAGAAGATGCATACATTTTTTTGCATTCAAAGATATTATTGTGTTATATTGAGTTTTTCTACTGACATTTCTTGGTGGAACTGCATTTTAATTATAATAATAAAAATACTTTATAGTTTTATTCCACTTTTATTTATAATTATTTTATAATTTTTTTACCAGTGACCGGGCTTCGTCGTGACCGACATCGTCAGACTGGTCATCGCACCAGTAAAATACAATAAAACTATAAAGTATTTTTATTATTATAATATTATTGTGATCAAGAAATTAATAGCAGTATTGTTTGTAATTCCGCAACAGATTTTGTTATGTACATATTTTTAGTGTGTATTGCACATGTATTCGGGCAGTTTTGTTTCTACAAAGCATGTTCCGCAAAAGTAGGGAAATATGTTTTTTTTTTACATTTTGAAAGTAAAAATTGTCTGAAATACTGAATAGTAAAAAAAAAAATGCTACTTATTAATTGCATAAAAATGTTTTTAAATTTAGAATTCCCGCAAAAACGGCCATTGCATTAGCCACGCCCCTAATACGTCACGATTCATGATCATTTTTAGCTTTGTTCCAAACCATTCAGATTTTTATATAACATCGTCACGAATCTTGACGTCACAACTATCAATGCCAAATATGTCGCGTTTTTCTAGTGACATGTTTTTTTGTATTTTCTCTTTTAAAGTTATAAATGAAAACATTTCTCCACAGTATCCATATTGATTTTAAAAATACAATTAATTATTCTTAATCCATTTCATATATTTTTATCGGTATTCGTAGTACTCGATGTTTCCTTATTCAGCGAGAGAGCATTTGTGCCGTGTTGATTTTTCTCTAGCGCTGTTCAGTTTTTTTTTTTGCCTTCCTCTTTCGGCTTCGCTTTATACTAACCGTTTACGCTGCATATTCGCTTTACCTCGGGTTTTATCTAAGATGTATTTATTTCTAATCAACAAAGCGTACCGTACCATTTACTCTTGCGGTGTAGTAAATCGCGGAGATTACAAAAATATTTTCATTGCAAAAATCATCACAGTTTACCGAGAGATTGCTTCATTCGTTTTCAGACTTCCGTTCTATTTTAATGTATTTGATAGTTCTGTTTTTCATATTTTTATTTAACAGTAAGCTTTTGATTTACTACTTAGTACTCCTGATAGCTTTACCAGAATCGCATCCGTATTGTCTTGTCCGTTTATAATCCAATACCAACGATTGTTGTCAAAATAAATATAATAAAATATTTATGGATACCTTACTCAACAGCTCGTTAAAATAATTTTGTAAAAATGTACATATACATAAAGCTGGTAGTTTATGAACAGAAAGAAAGAAGGATAAATAAGATTTCATTGTAATCCGCAACACAGCACTTTAATTTCTAATGCGTTTAATCTTGTTAACGAGTGATAGTAATGAAATCGATAATCATCCGAGTGTCTATATTGTTTAGTAATTTCTGTAGCTGTGGATCCATATTATATTTAAGTTTTTAGTGATAATGGAGAACAGGTGTGGAAGTAATCGGAAGTTAAAATAAATAAATAATATTTGAGTTGACATATTACAACAGAGAGGAAGAACATTTTAGAGAAGGTAAAATAGAAGTCTACGCATCTACAGGGCTTATGACCTGTCAATGGCTGGTGTAAGTGGCCCTTTACACACTGTGAAACATTCACCATTCTGCCCATATTTTAACATATATTCCTTCAATTCTTTCATCTGTTGACGTTTTTGAAGTTAAAGAGCTGAAACTTTTATTTATGCGGGTGAGATTCATCTGATATCACCTACATACTAGGTGACGCCTGAAATTTTTATTTCTAATTTTTTATACTTCTTCATGGACCAGGTAGATTTATCAACAATATTTTGAGTTTGTCCAAAAGCAGCCATTGACAGGTCATAAGTCCTGTAGATGCCTAGACTTCTATATTACCTTCTCTAAAATGTTCTTTATCTCTGTTGTAATATGTTAGTATTAACATCTTCCTAGGGAGTTGAATCCAGTCCTAGTCTACAAAATTTTGGACAAACTCAAAATATTGTTAATATGGAAGTATTTTTATTATTTATGTTGGTATTTACTATATTTTTACATTTTTTTATTATAAATAAAACATATTATATTACATATAGTACATATTATACTCCCAGGAGTTATAAAAAAAAAACTCATTTGGGACCGAACATATAAAGAAAACATTTTTGTGACAATACATAATATCATACATCCGAAATAGTAATAAACCATTTTATAAGAAACATAAAACACAGTACATTACACCATTTATATAAATTACATTAATAACTATCACCATCAAAAAGATTTAAGTAACACTTTTTAATTGGGACACTTTTGGATCTTTTATTCGACTTTTCGTGTATTAGCTCATCGGGCAGTTTATTAAATTAGGAATGGCCAATATTTTCTAGAGACCTTCTGCCGAACTCGTTGAGCGAAACTTAGACACACGAAGATTCCCTGAGTAACAAGTATTGTAATGGTGAATATCATGACAAAATGTGTATTTTAAATTTGTGTGAGCAGAAAAGTTTATGATATTCAAAATATTGTTTGTGTTATTTAAGATTTAAATAAAGAAAAGAGGTTTACGTGCAATTCGTATTTGATACGGACAATATTTTCATGTATAATTAAAAATCGGTATTTTATCTGCCCAAAAAAAAATTCGGATTTAATTTTTATTTGTCCTAACTCATCGCCGAGTATTTAACATAAATCGGATCATGGGTTTCGAACAATAATTGAATTTCTTTTCATCTCCAATTATCTTCCCTTCTTCCTATACTTTCTTCCCTCTTTGGGGCAATATGAATTGATCACCACATTTGTATGCTAATGATGAATAGAATGTAGATCTTATTGGTTATTATTTAACTCGATGTCCTTTGTTCATTTTCCTTCGGCTTGGCAGCGCGAAACGAATACTAATTTAACCCCTCCTAATTTCTTCAAACAATTTATTTTCAGTCGTATTTATGAAAAAAAAAGATGAATCAAGAATGTATTTTGTTATTGTATTATAATTCATGTCTTGCAATGAAAACATTTTTAAAGATGTATAGCGTGTCGTTCACTAATTATTCACTCCATGGTTAGTTATTTAACAATACCTCGAACAATTTACACCTCATTTTACGTAAATACTTATTTACAACTCGTTGAAAATGGCCCACAAAATTGAAATATTATTTTGCGGGCCATTTTCAACGAGTTGTAAATAAGTATTAAGCTCGCACCTCCGATCCGCGAGTTCACGACACTAGCCGCGGGACCGCAGCTCGATTAAAATATAAATAAACCATATTTTTGTTATTGTTTATTTTTGTGTATTTGGGAGAGGTTTTTAGTTTTCCTAAATGTTTCCAAAATATCAATATACTTTTTAAGTAACATAGAAAAATAGGCTGATATTCTAAAAGATAAATAACGTTCGATATCTTATTTGTAATGTGTGTTGTCATAGTTTCTCGAGGGAAAAAAAAATATCGCCCATCGACCTAAGTGCTATGGATTGAGAAAATGTATTGTAAGAATCTTACAGCGAGTCTGATTGAAACGTTATTTTATGTATTGAAATACAGTATTATTTTTCCTTACTGTCTGCAATAGCTTGAATGTAAAACGAATTGACGAATTCAAACCATGTTCGCCGATCTTCAAATCAAATTTGAAAAAAAATATATACTTTTTTAAAGCATACTTGCAATACCCTTTTAAATTATATTGAGAAATTTAAAGTCGTTTAACTCTGAAATATCTCGAGTAGCGGAATGTTTAGTGGTTGCCCTGCTCTCCCTGCCTCACGGGTTCCTGGCTGGCCATGGCTTGCTCGGCAATTATTCAAATCTCCGGATTAATACCAGCCCAGCTAGCCCCCCCCCCCCTTACTCTCGGTTGAAACGGTCCTTTCACTCCCTCAAACAATGTGCATATTTTCCTTCATTTGTTGGTTTATAAACTCCCGTAATTTGAAGCAATAAAAACCTGAAGTTCCTACCGAGTTTCCTTTTCGTGTTTCTTTTACGCTCATAATAAATCATCGGGCGAGTAGTCTCGCTTATTTCCGGTTCTTAGGGAATTGTTTTTCTTGGTGACTAATTAAAGTTTCCACCTTTTTAATGAGAACTCATAAATTTCGCATTAAGATAAATTCGTGAAAATGTCATATCTTTATGTTTTACGTAAACAGAAGTCTTTATTCTGATAATACCTAATAATATAATGTATATATATATATGTTTCATATATAATTATATGAGGGAGTTAAAAGCAAAAAACCCACTGACCATAATCACCGTTTTTGGGAAAACCAAAAAAAACATTATATTTTCATTATTTCTGTATGTTTTCTGAATAAAATAAAATAAAATAAAAATAAGTAAATAATTATTTTTTGAGAAAAAATTTAAATATTCGAGTTCGAATTTTCAAATTTTCAGACCACTTCACAAAAGTCGTTAATAACTTTCGAGTTGAAGTAGAGTCGGATTTGAACCTCAACCCGGTTTATGCGAACTCAACTGTGCATTAGCGAAAATACTATTTCAGATATTAGTTTTTATTAAGATTAAAATGGTATTAGGAATATATATTAAAAATAATATCGTATCCCTAACTCCATGAGGCCAAGAACCCTGCCCTGTGTTGAGTTGAGATACAGTATAATGGAAAGTGGAAGCATGCGTATTATTAAACAATACCAAAAAAATAATATTGAAATTATTACATAAACATTTGGATAACGCGCTTAGTTGTATATAAATCTGTGCAATATCTCGGAGCAGGCTCCTACAATGGTCTCTTCCCTTAGACAAAATCCAAACGTGTATACTTTTCCTGAAAATGGCTTCCGCTTTGGAGAACTTGATATGTTCATCCAGGACATTAAACATTTATAAATTAATTATAAATAAATAAAAATGACTAAAATATTCACTTCGAAATACCTAAATGTTCCTCTATTTAATACTATACTGCTAGTTTAGCCTTATCATGGCGAATGTAGAACGTTTTTCCGTGACAGTGGCGAATTATCCAGTTCGGAAAAGCGCTAAGTCTGAAGAGTTTGCATTAAGTTTCCTTACTGAGCCACAATAAAGGGCGAAAGGCTCGCATGAGGGGCAAGTTACGCGCCTGCCTTGCGTACTGTCTCCTATTATTTTATTACTCCCGTAAAGAGGAATGATTAATCACCACTCGCACTCACCGTGCGTGGAACGCGGAGGCTTGAATAGAGACTTCTATTCTAGAAAACGCGCGTTTTCCCATTATTATTTCTTTAACAGCTGTAAATTTGTTTTCTCCTTATTTTCCCCGGAACCCTTCGTGTCTAGGGCCGTGTTTGTATTAACACTTTATGCAAACTGTTGGGATATTTGCCCTCGGGCGTATCTCTCCCTCCGCATTTGACGTCGATTGTTGATGGAATTGCCGTAAACTTTTACCATAATCGTGTTATCTTAAAGTTCTTAAAATTATTTCGTTTATTTTTTACACGCAAAAAAACGCATTATGCGTTCAAGCAACTTTCGAAGTAGGTTTTTTTAAAAAAAAAGAGAAATTCTTAACTATTTATTATTTACTCAAATATTTTAATTTTCAGACTCTTTCCCAAAAGTTGTAAAAAAAATGTGCTGGAAGAATGGAATTCGAGTTGTGATAGAGTGGGATTCGAACCTCAGATCTTTGGTCCGTGAGTCGACAATACTACCACGGGAACCCGGTTCAATTTTCGGACCTCGTATTCGAATAAGTTTTCGGCCTCGTAGCGTAGTGGTCAGCGCATTCGCCTACCATTTAAGAGGTCTCGGGTTCGATTTCCGGCATGATTGACATATTTCACAGGCATGGGTAGTTCCTGATAGCGTCGCTATAAACTGTATTTCTGTCTCTTATAAATATGTTTACATTTTTATTAATAAATAAATAGCCCCTGCGCTGGCACCAGAAACGTAAGACTTATTATCTTACCTTAATGTAATAATAATGATCAAGATACGCTGAGATTTGAATACCACTGTAGTGCCCTATGCTCCATTAGGTGCGGAAATGGAATAACAATGATTCCAATAAATATTTATTTTTATAAACCTTTAATGTCATTGACATTGACCTTAATGATTTTCCCGTTACGTATGTGTGTAAGTTTTATACTTGTAAACTACAGTTTTGTGTGAATTATTGGAATCAGAATAATTTTTGTAATTTTTGTCATTTTTACGTATAGCAACACCCAAATGTAAATTTGACAGTTGTTTAGCGCCAAAAATTATGACTTACAGTTCATTAATCCTTTAAAAGCTCATATTGGTGTTTGTTGGGGTACTATCTGTTGTTTTTTCAAATATTTTCTCAATTAAGGACTAATTTTATAAATTGCTTGCATATTAATCAGTGTTTTTGAGTTTGTTTAAATCATAGATATCATGCCGAGGAAAGGGGAAAAGATTATAACCTTAATTGAAAATACATCAATGCTTCAGAAGGAGATTGCAAATGAATGTTTTGTGAGTCAGGGAGCAGTCAGCAAGATTATTTTAAGCAGAAAAGAGAAGCAGGGTAGTTGAAGCAAAGGGAAAACTAGTGTTCGAGATGAAATATCTTTAATTAGACACAGTAAGTTAAACCCCCCGAAAAACAAGTTACAAACTTCAACGAGATTTGGCAGCCACTGGGGTGATGATACATGACTCAACAGTAGGAAGAAGACTCATTGAATCTGGAAGAAAAGCAATTCGACCACAGAAGAAGCTACTCCTGACGGCACGTATGATGAAGCAAAGGCTCATTTGGGCTAGAAAATATACCTAACGGACTGTAGAAGACTGGAGGAAGGTGCTGTTTTCAGATGAGACCCACTTTCTCGTGCAGGAATATCGCACAAAATTTGTTAGTAAAAGTGGGGATAAAAAACTATGGCTCACATTGACCAAACTGTGAAATATCCTGTAAATAAGATGTTTTAGGGCTGCTTTTCGTATATGGGGAGTATAAAGCTCTATTGGAGCAGCACTTGAGTACAGAGCTATGTAAATGTTGTCCTAATGGTGGAGCTTTATTTCAGCAGGACTCAGCTCCTTGTCACGTATCGAAGTTTATGCTTAAGTATTTCAATGATAAAAAAACATTCTTAGACTGGCCTGGAAATTCACCTGACCCATACCCTATGGAAAATTTGTGGGCGATTTGTAAATCTAGGATACAAAAATTGGACTGCACCACCAAGATAAAGATGATAGAAGATGTTATTCAGATGTGGTTTCGAGACGACGGAATAAAAGAAAATTGCTGAAGTTTGATTGATTCCATGCCAAAACGTGTTGCTGTTGTAAAAGCAAAAGGAGGACATACATCCTATTAAATAAAATAAAAAATATGATTGTACGTCACCTGTAACCAGTAGCGGCGTTAGGGTAGGGCGCGGTTGGGCGACCGCCTAGGGCGCCAGACATAAAGGGGCGCTGCAGGCGCCCCTATTTTATCCTCTCGCTCATCGAGCGAGTCCAACTTATTCGTAAATTTCCTAATTCTAGCGACAAACTTGTTAAAGTAGCAACACTTAATGTCTCTAAACGTAGTATCTGCTGTTCATTTTACCGGGAATCCCCGACCATAGACAAAACACATCAAAACGCTTATATCATTCAGTATTTTAAAAATGCATATAAAGTTCATCTTAGTTCTACGTTTCTCTAATATAGACAGATAAAGCGATTGCTCTATTTCAAAATATAAATAATTACCCCTTTTCAATCCAAGCAACCATGCCACTTTTCTTAGAAAACGGTGAAGGACAGACTCAATATGGTCAATATGGTTTTGAAAAAAAACTGTAATAATTCATTCATTTTTAATATTATATTAAACGTTCAATTTTTAAATGAAAATGTCGACGCAAGGGCTTTAAAATATGATCAATTGAGATTCCTGATTCTTTTCTTATACTTGCCAAGGACTTTGCTCTCTTCTCGAGAGTTTTGTTGAATATTCGGCTAATAAATCTGTCATACTTCCGCATACACCATCTACTATTCATAGACGGTCACCCAACTTTTATTATTCTTCTTCACTGTGTATAGCGATAGGAATAGGTTACCCCGCTGACTTTGTTAACACTTTTTCGCATTCTCGTGACGCTTGATTGGTTAAGCGCAGAACTTTACGAAGCAAAACCTCGCAAGTAAATTATAAAAAGAGAGGTCTTGAATCATTTGAAAATTGACTAAAATCAATTTTTTTATTTCGCTAATTCATTGTTAAACAATTCTTTCCGCGATTCTGCAATTTTGTAGCGTTTGTAATTTATTTTTAATCGTTCATATTTTTAAGTAAACACAATTTTTTTTATCGATTTTCATCTATGAATAATGTTTTTAAAATCTCTCATTCATTGATAGTTTTTGATAATGTACACATTTTTTTTGATGAACACTAATTTATTTTTAGGGTGGAATAGAATTACAGCTCCCTGTCTTATTCTTAGTTCTCTTTTGCATAATTCTAACTTCCCTCGATAAAACGTGTGACGTCACTTCCAGTCTCCAGACCCTTGCCAGTAAAACCACTACAGAGAACAATGTATGTATAGTATAGTATGGCTATACAAGTTAGTCTGGTACAGATCCCATTTTATACCTCAAATAGTAGGCACTTACATTTTATGACAAACTTATTGTGAGTTGTAAAATTATTAGATTGTTCGCCTCACTCAAATCTAAAGGTACAATGTCTAGTAAATATAAGCATTTTGTGTGTAAATTGTTTATGTATTTGGCAGTGCGTTGGCTGCATGCAGAACTACTCAAACTGCATTTTACTACATTTTCAGGAAAGCAATTTAAAATTAAATTCTAGAAAAATAAATACATTATTCGCTTTTAAAAAATCTAAGTAAACGAGAACTACCGATGAACTATTGTAAATCATCATCATTCGCCTTTCCGCACCCAGTGGTGCATAGGGCACTGCAATGGTAAAACAAATGGAGCGTATCTCGATCATCGGTACACGAAGGCAAGATAATCAGTCCTACACTTCAGGTGCCACTCCAGGAACAATGAAATGTTGCAGTTTAAACAACCTGTCAAATCAATATTTTCCGTCCACCCGGAACCTCAAAAATCTACTCGACCGATTAATATTTTGGTTTTTCTGAAAAACATTTTTTTATTTATTTATTAAATTCATTTTATGTGGGTTATATGTATTTTATATGTTAGTTCAAATTCGCATGCTAACATAATTCATTTTCCCTATAAAAGTTTCAACCTTCTTTTCCGTTATCTGTTGATACGAGTATTATATTCCTATTTCTTGTGCAATAATTTCTCAATTAATTTTTTTAATTAATTACAACTCCTGTACGTTTTACTTACAAAATAAAAAGTTCTTCTTCGAAATCACCATTCTTATTCTAACGTATTTCAACTCTTCAAGCTCGTTCTAGTTTGTGTCATAGCCAAGAAAACCATTGAAAAATAATAACAAAATCATTAACAAGAAAGTTAATATCATAAATTTGATTGGAAGTATTTTTTATTGATGTCATATTTTTCATGGCCTATTTATTTTGACCCGAATGAATTTATTAGCTACCCACACGTAACAAGTACCGTGCGGGCCGTTTCACCGTGACCCGTGTGGGGAAGATGAAACTTTCCCCTTTCGTCAAGTGCCAGTCTTATTCCATTACGTGTCGCCCACATGGCGGCCTCCGTCTTGTGTTTATTTTTATGATCTGTAACCGCCCCTCCTTGCCTACCCCTTCCACCGCCCCTATCCTGTCTCTTGCCCCTCCCCATTTCCCGTCGTCAAGCCGGTGGATGGTCCCGAGGGAAATCCTTTTTCCATTATTCGGGAATAGCACATTTCGTCCACAGGAAAATACAACATTTGCAGAATTCTGTTGTTTTGTTTCTCTGTTATCAGCCGATATCTGTAAAATATATTATATGTACGTATACTATTCTCACATACCAACATTCTCATATACACCCATAGATACATTTCATTTATTTTATTTTAAATAGATAAAAAACACACGGTATTTAAAGTATGTAAGTAAGTAAAAAATCCGAATCTGGCTGAAGCAAATAATTGTTTGTTTATGCTTTATTAAGTTAGTTAATAATATCCTAAGAACATTATAATTTGATATATTTCAAGGCTTTCCATTGCTTTTATTTTTTCTGGCAACTCGTTGTACAGTTTTAATCCCAGATACTTTTTTTGTACAAGACAGATCTTTGTACAAGACAGATCTTTGTACAAGAGTTTTGAGACTGTTTTTCTCCTCATTGGTAATCAATCATATATTTTTGTATCTCTAGTTTCGTATGTATGACATTGTTGGTTAAATTTGATTAAACATAAATTTTAATACTGCGAAACGTTGATTTTAAAAAGTTAAGCAGCGTAATGGGTTAAACGAGAAACAAATAACCCAGATCTTTCGTATCTTGGAAAGGCTTGCAAGTTCATTGGGTGGAGATTCGTGTACATAGATAAAGGCACGTGGATTGGAAAATACCATCCGCCACGCCACGGAATAATGTCAGCGTAAATCCGTCCTAGTGACGCTGAAGCCGAGGCGTGCAAAACCTGAAATGCCATCGCTCAACGCAAATAAAGACCTGTGCCTCAATTATGAATGCGATCTTCATCTGTATATATCGAGACGGTATACTTAACTTCTGTATTATCTGTATCTTACTTCAATATGTTCTACCTACTTGTCATATCGACAATATGTGCAAACAATTAGTCCGCGTTCCTTACGCCATTAACATTTTAAATAGTTCTCATTTATATTTTAAATAGGCTTCTGTGATTAAAAGTGCCCACTTCAAATCATAAACTCCAATTAATCCCAATTCAAGCAAAAAAAGCTCGCTGAAATATAATTTTTATATGACTTTTAACCATTGCCAAAACGATATGCTTAACGATCGTCTTCATTTATCTACTGAGGTAGTACTGAGTGATTACAAGGCCGACTCTCAATACGTTCTCTCAGAAAGATTACTATAATTACTAAATTTATTTTTTACAGTGGTAACTTTCTAACGCCCTGATACTATTATAGTACAGATTAATAAGACAGAACCTAGCGACATTATTTTCGCATCAAGGCATTCGTTTTATTAAACTGACAGTTATGCCGGAATATAATTCGACTTCAAAATTTACTTATTTCTCTTTCATATTTTTAACAGGCTTTTCAGAAAAAAAGTGCCAACCTCAAAACGATTAAAAATTTTAGTGCGTAAATATGTGTACCGTCACGTACGCTTCCCCTTGTTTCATATCGATGTACCTACCCAAAACTTTAAGGTGGGGGGTCGGTAGTATATCTTTGTAATCGCTAGAAGAAATTTATCTTCAACTATACCGTCAAGGTGAAGGTATGATGTCTTTATCTTCCCATCATAATCGAGGCCCTGGGGGGCAATTACAGACGCTATCTTCATCGATACATATCGCGACGGTATTAAGTAAAATCGATGTTTAAGTACGAAAATGTGTATATTTGTATGAACATAAAGTATCTTGGTCGGTAACCTATAATTTAACATTTATAGAATGTTTTTTAATGCATATTCTATTTTTCATTGCATTAAATTAAATTTTACTTTTTATTTTTATTTTTATTTTTATTTAAATCTTAAAATAGGGCACACATATCATACATATTGTTATGTGTGTTCTAATAATAACATTGCAAATATATTTAATTTATAAATTGTTTATCACATATGTCTTGACCATTATTTTAAATTTTGATATGTTTTTTTCTTCATAAATATTTTTTTCCATTTCGTAATACTTTTTAATTGCTTTAAATAAAATTGAATTTTGTGACTTTGCCTTTTTCCTAAATGGAAGTCTAATTTTGTTCTTTTCTCTAGTATTGTGATTGTGTTCATGCTGGTTCCGATCATTTTTTTTCCAAAATTCTGTTTTTTTATTAGAGTTTATAATTTTATGAACAAATATCATTGTATTGTAAAATATTCTTTGTTTATATGTTAATAATTTCATTTCATTTACCATCGACTTTACCCTCGTATATCTGTTTTTTTTCAAAATGATTCTAAAGGCTTTATTTTGTAATACAGTTAGTTTATCTATGTTTTCTTTGTTTGATAAAAATAAAATGCTACTACAGTAGT
Source organism: Micrasema longulum (assembly GCF_059751315.1). NCBI lineage: Eukaryota > Metazoa > Arthropoda > Insecta > Trichoptera > Brachycentridae > Micrasema > Micrasema longulum. The sequence continues at coordinate 23,161 of NW_028277593.1, read as the reverse complement.
TAACGTGTGGTTCAATAATTGCTTTGTAAATAGTTTTGCAAGAGTCCTTATCAATAAATCTTCTGATCCTTCCCAAAATTGATATTTTTTTTGCAATCTTATTTATTAGCGTTTTGGTGAAATGTAAGTTTTGAATCCAACATTACACCTAAATATTTAATTTCAGTGACTTTAGATAAATTTTAAGATTAAATGTTAACTTTCCATTGTAATACAGGCCCTGGGCCGCGATTATGAACGGATATCGTCATCGGTATATATTTATTTAATAAACGCCCAGATTACAACATTTGGTTAAGAAGTACATAAAGTATTATAGTAATTGACAGAAAACATTACCAGAAATAATTCACTAATATGTTAATTATAAAAAAGAAAAGAAAAAGGAAATAATTTAAGATGAATAGATATAAAAAAGAGGAGAATTGAGGGAATGGCTAATAAACTAATATCGATATTTATGTACAAAAGTGTGTATATTTGTATGAAAAATTAATGTATATTCGTCGGTAACCAGTAATAATTGAACATGTTTAGAAAAAAAATTGTAAACATATTATATTTTTCGTACAGAAAACTTAATTTTACTTTGTATTCCCATCGTAATCGAGGCCCAGGTCCGTACCAAGAGTCTTCTTCTTCTTTCAGTGCCGTGTTGGGTCCCCCCGACGTTTGCAATCACTGCAGCGAAAGCATTCTGTAACACGCTACTTTTATATTCCGCAGCCAGGACGACTTCTTACTGATGTACTCACTGTTATGATTCCTGGGAAAATATGACTTGAGTGGTTTCCCGTTGCCCTCTCTGGTGGATTTCTCTGTCGGAGTTACCTTCCCTTAGGTGATCGATTCTGGTTTGGAGGCGTCGAAAACTCACCATTCGTCATCTCGTTATCTGCTGTGATCACACCGTTATTAGTGCGATCCCATTGCCCAGGGCTCGCGACGTGGACGCTAACGAGTTGGACTAGTCAGTAGTGTTGCCGGTGGAATGCAATTGGGCTTTCTGCTTTTAAAGAATCACACCCTCCAGCGAGATGTGACTCACTGCGACCCTACTGACAGTTTAAACCCCAATAATTATCAGCATGAAGATTAATCAAATATTAAAATGCGCGTCAAATTATTGCATAAAATTATAGTTAACGAGAAGTGAGTAAAAAAGCACAGCAAGAGAGATTGAGGAAGAGGAAAATTATGAGATAGAAATGAATATAAATGGGGAAAAGGGATTTTTACTGCCTGTAAATACATTTTATCTTTGTTTTATTATTTTCTCTTCGTGTTATTTTTCTATATTACTTTTGATGTCTATAATAAAAACTCGCAATGCATTAAGCATTAACCCTTTCGGTATGTTCCTGTTCCTTAAAAATATGTGTATTATATTCATTCGCACGCAATATTACCATCAAAATCATTTGTCTTAATCACATTACCTTCTACGTTTCACATGACGCGTAGACCTCATTGTCAAATTTAATTTCACCATACTTTCACAATACGACTCGCGAATGCTCGTATGTCAGCGCTACTATTATAAAACAATAGCTAATCTGATATTATTCTTGCTTCTTACCGCCTACTTTGTCACAAGTACTTTTGCCTCATTCGTGCCTTTATTGTTATATCCAAATCAACCTTATTTGATTATTCTCTTATTTGGTTCAATTATTCTCTATTTTAATACCCGCTTAAAAGTTCTTCGGATTGAAAATTCTCGTGTCCTTCACTAAAGTAAGTCAAATTTTCCCACCTTCTTTAGATTTTCATCTTTTTTACTATCTTTATTTTTCTTTGATTTGGGTCTTTCGCTAATCTTTTTATCCAACTTCGTTTTTTGTTCAACAATGTTTGAGTATGTCCAAATGCTTGCAGACTGGCTGGATTTTCTCCCTATGGAGTTGTTCATATTTAATTTTATTTCAACAAAGAGGGAACACGTTTTTGAGAAGGGAATATGGAAGTCTAGGCATTTACAGGGCTTATGACTTGTCATTGGCTGGTTTAAGTGGCCACTTTACACACTGTGTAACATTCACCATTCTGCCCATGTTCGAACATCCACATTTCCTCACCTCTTCCATCTGTTGACTTTTGTGCAGTAAAAGGCTGAAACCTTTATCACGTGAGTGAGATTCATGCGACTGAACCAAATCACCTACTAGGCAATGCCTGAAAACAATTTTCCAATTTTTATACTTCTTCTTTTACCAGGTAGTAATTCAACAATGTTTGAGTATGTCCAAATGCTTGCAGACTGGCTGGATTTTTTTTCTTCATTTGGATATTTATCGTTTGACTTTTATTATTCTTTCAGTCTTTTTCTAGTTTTATTCCTATCAAATAGTTTTTTTTACCTCATGGCAGTGTTTGTATTTTGTTTTTTCCACAATATTAACTCGTTTATTTGTTTTAAAAATATGACCTAATTTTATATTTTCATCGTCCCCCTATGAACCTGAATTTTTCCTGGATATTTTTTTTTATATTGCAAATTTTAGCCAACTAAAATGGCTAAAATGAAGCACTCAATTTGTGGTTATTCATTACAATAAAATAAAATTTAAAAAAAACAACTAATAATGTGCAAATATTGTTTAAAAAATCACAAAAGTGAAGTCCCTAAATATAATAAATCTGGCGTTTGCTAATTAAATTGTAATAATTGCGATTCAATCTACTTTAAAAAACTAAAAGAAACTTTCATATTAGACTAAAAGAACACTTAAGATGCCTAAATAGTATTTTTTTTCTGAACTCGCAAACCTGATCTGATGATCTAATAGAAAATTATGATTTTAATTAAGAAACTGAATTAAAAGTTCTTCGTGTTGAAAATAATATATTAAAATCAGACACCTTAGAAATCTTAGAATTAAAAAAAGCGATTCATAATAAGAAAAAAAAAAATCAAATAAACAATATTTCCTCTAGTTTTAAAGATCGTATCCATCTCAATCCACACCTTCCTTCTTTACAAGAACAACATTACAAAAAGCCTAAACCTATTAGCTCCATATGTTTAGATTTAATATTTTGCAAATACCGTCAAATTAATATAGGACAAGAATTATGAGTTAATTATATCTTGATAAAGAAGCTTCCGTAGCTTTGAAACCGGTCGGTATAAAAATATAATAAAGTTGTCTTGTACTTATCTTATTACAATAAAAATCATTTTAAAAATATGGTTGCAATTTTTAAAAGAGGGTTATTTCCTCAGAGTAATAATACGCCACCCGCTAATAGAGTCGCCCCTGCGAACAAAATCCATTCTTTGATTATCAACCACATACTTAGCTACAGTTTACAGCAACACAACGAGCCGTAGGTACCCATGTTGATAATTGCACGCGCAAACCGAAACCGTCCATTACAAGTTTGTTGTTAAACTAAAATTCAAACTAAAAAGTGGAACGCTTTTGTTCTATGCAATAGAACAGCGGTTTCCAACCTTTTACCAACCGCGCCTTCCCCAAATTTTTCGCAAAATCACTACGCCCCCCCCCCCCCTCTTCTATTTCATGTAACTAAAATGATCAAGATACACTGCGATTGGTGTACCAATGTAGTGCCCTATGCACCATTACGTGCAGAAAGGGAATGATGATGATCATGAAGTACGCCCACTTCGAAAGAGAAATGCAACAATTCAACATTTATACAGATGTTCAATTTGTGTTATCCAGTTACTGTCAATTCTTGATTGAATTCCATTGTAGTCATAGATACTAACTTTTATTTGAATATAAGTTATAAATTAACCAGTCTGGGGCTCAATCACAAATGGCTATCGACGTGCTAAAAAACGTGCTAAGTATTTGAGCGATCACAACGAACAATTATGAACACGCTGAAGTTATCGCGGTCGCGTTGCAAAACGCCAAACGCCTTCAACAATTGTTTAGTTTAATAGCTTTCTCAATTTGATTCAAAACAAATAAATAGCATGATAAATTGTGAACAAAAAAATAAAACTAAATTATTTTACTTACAGTTTAGGAATATTCTCCATATTTACACCGGTAAAATTCAAATATGTGATTGATGATGCGTTGCGAAACGTAAATATTTTGAATTTTTACATTTAATATTAGGTGTTGCCAAGCATCAAGTTGAAGTATGACAATATTAAAAAAATATAATAATCCCGATCGATAACTTTCACGGATGTTTCATTGTGACCGCGCATACGATAAACAACCACGGTGAAAAATTGTTATCACGCCGCCAATTAGCACGTCGATGGTCATTTGTGATTGTGCTGCTGGACATGCCCATTAGCGGGTGATAGGGCTAAAGGGTCAAATAAATAAGTGGAAGTGTACCAAGCATGTTTCATTTAAAACTTATATTCAGATATAAGTTATTATATATGTACAATGAAATTTTATCTTGAAACGTCAATAAGTAATACAAATCGAACCGTATTGCATTTTTTATAATGATTATTAAACATTTATATTTTAATTATTTATAAAGATTTTTTTTTGTATAAATGCGTTTTTTTATGTTATTTTTTTAAGTTGCTACACCGCGTAATTAAAATCAAAATCAAAATCAATCTAAATATTTTCCATCGCATAATTTCTCGACGTTGACGTGTGTAACGCCGACATTTTTTCTCATATCAATGTATCTATAAATACGACTGACAGTTGCAACTGCCGCCCACAGCAGACTGGACGGCGCCCCGCGTCCACATGACCCCCGCATCCACCCTCCGCCCACTATGCCAACCACTCTCTCCCGCCGATCGAAGGCATAGGTACTACACCCCCGTAAAGAAAACATTTGAAACACAATTTGCACAATTACTTTGAAATAAAACGCTGTTTAATTAATGTGATCCAGGGCCCCGAATACAGTGGGAAGTTAAGATTTATCTTTAATTTTATCTACAAAGTAAAATTAAGTATTCATTTTATTTTATTTCACTTTTTGTACATAATGTTATTTGTACATTGGCGGGCCTATTGCCAAATGGCAATTTCTTTCAACCAACCAATAAAATAAAAAAAATATTTTTATAATTCAAGTTACAGAACATATTTTTATTTATTTATTTAACTTTTTGTACATAATGTTATTTGCACATTGGCAGGCTTATTGCCAAATAGCAATTTCTTCCAACCAACCAATAAAATAAAAGTTTTATTTTTATAATTCAAGTCACAGAACATATTCAATAGAAAAAAAAAGATTAAAAAGTTAAAAATATATAAAAATAGAAATAAACGTATTTGTTTATAAATTACCTTAAATCAAAACTATTACTCAATGGAAAAAAGGAAAAAAGCGGAAAGAGGAAAAAGGAAAGGAGGAGAGATTAAGGAAGAGAAAGGAGATGTTTCTTCAGACGTGATTTAAACAGAGATAATGTAGTAACATATTTGATGGTGGATGGGAGATGATTCCACAGTCGAGCCGCATGGACACTATATGAGTTAGAGAAGAAAGAGGAATTGTGTATGGGTATTACGAGAGTGCCTTGAGAATGAGAACGAAGAGGTAAACCATGAACTGATAAGCGTTGAAATTTTTCACACAGGTATATAGGAGCGTTAGGACTATGAAGTACAACAGAAGTGAGAGGGAGTGATAGTCTCTCCGCTGTCTAATTTTGAGCCATTTCAGTTGCCTACGATAATCAGAAATGTGGTCATATTTCCTAAGACCAAAAATGTACCTTATGCATGTATTCTGAAGTCGTTCAAGTTTATCGAGTTGCTCACAGCTTAAATCAGTCATGGAAACATCAGCGTAATCTAGAATGGGTAGTAGTAATGCTTGTACAAGAGTGCATTTAGTACTAATGGGTAAGAATTTTTGCAACCTTCTAAGTGAGTGTAGACTGAAAAATATTTTGCAGCTTAATTCATTAGTATGAGCTCGCCAGCAGAGATGTTCATCCATTAGTACTCCTAGATTTTTTTACGGATTTCCTGTACTGAATATTGGTACCATTAACAATAAGAGGATTAAGTGAAGGTGTGTCTAACTTACTAAGCAATCTTTATTCAGTAGAAAAAAAAATTAAACAGCTAAATATATCTAAAAATAGAAATAAACGTATTTGTTTATAAATTATCTTAAATCAAAAACTATTATTCAATCGGAAAAGGGAAAAAGAAGAAGGAGGAAAAAGGAAAGGAGGAGAGATTAAGGAAGAGAAAGGAGATTTTTCTTCAGACGTGATTTAAACAGATATAATGTAGTAACATCTTTGATGGTGGATGGGAGATGATTCCACAGTCGAGCCGCATAGACACTATATGAGTTAGAGTATGAAAAGCGGAATATGCATACAATTTTTTCTTCTAAACATGTTCAATTATAGGTTGCCGACGAAGATACTTTAAATGTCCTTGCAAATATACTCATTTTCGTACACATATATCGGTTTTTCTTTATAGACAGCCGAAGATAACTCTGTTAACTTCGCATTGTAATCGGGGCCGAGGGCCCGTATTACGATGGAAAGTTAGCAGAGATAGCTCCAAGATACCTATCGGACCTATGTATTAGGGAAAATACATGTCAAAGAAAATCTACTCTTAGATCGGCATTTGATTCAGGCAGAGGAAAACTTGTCGAAATCCGACGCTGCCCAAACACTAGATTCGGAGATCATGTTTTTGCCGTTGTCGCACAAAGGTCCGGATCATGATTCGAGGTGGCCAGTAATATTTACTTCAGAACAAATTCATATTTATCAGTTTTTAAGAATGATATATGCTATTTTTATTATAAATAACTAGTAGCATAAGAAATATACCTCGCAAAAAATGTATTAGAGGATTGTTAGCATTTTTACAGGGTAAAAGTTGGTTAAGGAAAGATATAAAACAACACAGCATCGGAAAGGAATAAAAATAAAAAAAAATTGTTAAGCATAATATACATTTTAGTGGTTTAGAAGGTTAAATTATTTTTCCTTTTTTATTTTCTGTACGCGTTGTATCTTCTTAAATAAAATTTCAAGAATGCACATTGACTGCGCCCTGTGGTCTCTTTATAGGACACGTTACTTTGTTCTTCATATCTCCATGGTAGGGACGATGTTAATGTACTGCAGGATGTTGATCTCGTGTTTCGCAGAATGTAATGAATTGAATTCAATAGAAAACGCTGACTTACTTATTGAAGTCATGACTATATAATTTCTGGTGAAATTATTTAGTACGTGTGTGTTATCGATCATGGACTATAAACCCCACACATCTATTAAAAAAATATATTCATTCGTGTATAATATTATCCCTACATATCGTCGGGTTTCTGGCTCAAGTTAGTAACTTCATTTTACTAGTTGTGAGATATTTCACTTTCAATGATATAAGCTCATCCCAAATCAACAATTTTAATAAAACTGCAAGCTGAATATTATAAAGTATTTTTTTAGTTTATTAATGAATTACGAAATATATTATTTTTTAATAAAGATTTTTTATGCCATTTATGAAGGCATCTCATCTTTTGAAAATTCGTAGTTACTAACTTGTGCCAGAAACCCAACGATATTATGTAAGTTATCTCTACATTGTATAACGAAAATAAGTTTTGTTTTTTTGTTTTACAAGGTAGAATTGACGCTGCACTATTAGCCATTATTCTGGAATAAAAAATATCATATAAATCTCTCAAAAGTCAAATACTTGATACAAAATTATTTTGAAATTTAGGTTACAAATTTCAAAATAATTTTGTCCTTTTTTATGCCTTGAATATACACACCACGCAGGTATTACAATTCATAATTTAATCAATTTAATTATTGGAACCGATTGCGACATCTTGACGAATGAGGACCCTAGTACCAAAGTCGAACAATCTTCATTTTTCATAATGGGCTTTTTGATTGGTTGTGATGTATAAAAATTATTTGCTTAGCAAAAAAGTAAAGACGCAAGTTAAAAACGGCCATTTGGAGTTGAAATTTTGGTATGAATTAGGTATTTGGTATTAATTAATATTAAAAATTGACATTTACCAATCGTCTTTGCACCAAAAGTGAACATTCCATTCACTATGGGCCCTGAAGTGTCATGGCGGCCGTTATTTCGTCATTTTTTGACAGTTTAAAATCAACCGCCGAAGTACACCAAAGTCTTTGTCATTTTTAGAGTGTTACTATGTAGTAAATGTATTTCTATACATTACATTCTTTTAAAAACGGACACAAATACGGACAAAGCATGTTTTGGTTTCAAAAAACTGGCAAAGACATATTTAAATTGTGATTTTTTATTTAAATATTACTTATCTCAGATATTTTAAGGGCACAAAATAAATTTCTACCCATTAATTTATTTTATGAAGGTATAAAAATATATTTCATATTGGTTTTTTTTACTATATATCCGAAACAGAAAATCATCTCTACTAAAGAATTTTGAAAATGGCTATAGTCATACTTTGATTCTAAGGTCCACAAATTAATGATGTCGCCCTCCATACTGTGATATTTTTTCTGTGTAGTTACCCAACGTTAATTCGCCGAGACGTCTGCTTCTTTTCTTCGGATTAAATAATGATGTCAGCTGTTAATTGGATTATGTCATTAGTATCGTTTCTTTTGCTGTGCGGCGCTTTTGTTTTTATATTTTCTTATTTTATCTACCTACCTTTGTTAAAGTTATTTTTGTCTTTGACTGTATTCTAGAACAGGCTGGACCATTTAAGATGGAGACTAACCTAAGTAACTTATTGTTTATAGATTTGCCGACCGGTTTCGAAGCTACACAAGCTTCCTTATCAAGGTTTAATTTAGTAAATTGATAATGAAGCTTGTGTAGCTTCGAAACCCGTAAATACTTGAATAAATAATAAGTGGTTAAAGACAAAGTATACATTTTTATTATATAATGAATAACCAATAACCCCAAGTTTAGTGCTTCAAATATAAATTTTATAATTCATAATAATCTAATAGACATTTAAAATCGTATTTAATATACAGGTAGGTAATTTTTTTAGATCACCTATCCAGTATTTATTAAGAACGAGCTGAACCCGGCAATGATTTGCTTTTGCTAGATTTGAGTACATAATCGTATATAGATTAAATGAACACAATCGAAAGTTTGATATCAATTATTGTATTTCGTCCAAATTAGAAATGTACGTATACATATTATTTTTGTCTTTCGGTTTACACAAATTGTGAGGACAGAAAATTTTGATTAATAAGTATTCGAAAATTGTTTTCCGGTCACTGTCTTGCAGATGCCTCCCCGCTACTGTGCGAAAAAGACAACTGCATGTCGTACTCTGAAAGGTGCCTAACTAAAATAGACAAAATCGACGTTTCGTTGTGCCGTTTTCCGCACCTCAAAACTGAACCAATTTTGTTATTTTTTTAGACAGAGTATCAGAATGAAATTTTCTATGTCGGTACGTTTTGCGTTAATATTTTTGAAAAATTAAAAATATTTTTTTTTATATATCATACGCCCGAAGACAGCAGATGAAACTGTGCTTTTTTTACGGGTTTTCAGATGGTTCCAGTTCCCATTATAAACTATTAAAAAAAAAAAACTTATACGGATACGCCAATGGTAAATATATATAGTGCGTAAAAAAATCACTGTTTTAGAGCCATAATCCAGAGAGAAAATAGGTGAATATGTTTGTATGAAGAAAAGTTGGACCGCGTTTCCTCTTAAGATTAAACATTTTTAAGTATTCTTACACAATTTGACTTCATAATGATTTTATGTAACCATAGAATCAGGTTCGGTGTTCTTAAATAAAACCATCGACTTATTAATACACATAGACGCACGTCGAACCCTTTAAAATAATGACATTTAACTCATGCCTAAACGCTCAGTCCTCCCCTACGCGTATTTAGTCGCTCTTTAACCGCCAGCTGAGTTTTGACGTGAGCTTGACATTTAATTCGAAACTGAAATGCTTAATTGTGTCGTGAAAGCATGTAGAGCCCGTTCGGATTAACCTTAATATGTCATTTTTCATCGGTAAGTAAGTACCTAGGTACTTGTTTATGATCAAATTCCAATACATTAAATAAATAATTTTCGAATAAAGAATTCTTTTGCAAATCTCAAAATCTGTTCTTCTAACCAACAGGAGTGTCACTGTATTTAGGAATGCGATTTTCAAAAACGTATCAAACGTCAGTTGATATTATTTTAATATTACTAAAAATCAAGTAAAAATAAATAAATGGGTAGAAATTATAAGGAATTTAAGGAAATAATCTGATTGGGATCCATAAAAAACAAATGATGTTTGAAAACATTCAAAAACAAACTTATTTTATACACTTAAAAATAACATCTTCCCATTTTTTTATTGTATGCATTCTCGTCGAACTCAACCCTGGTTTACGCTTCCAACTTTTTTCTACCTAATAAATTAAAGATTTTTATAGCTATCAATATGCTCGTGGTAAAGATATACATTTCGCTAAAAACCGCCTGTAAATCGGTCCAGTAGTTATTCAGTCCATCGAGGACACATATACAAACATCGCCTTTTATATATATACAAGTATAGATATAGATAAGACGGTTTACCGTAATTTACTATCGTGTAGTATTGCGAATCAGAGATATTTTGTAACTAGTAGGTATATTACAACGGATGGCAACATTAAGAGTAGATATATGGAAATATGTACAAGTAATGTTCATTTAGCAGTCCTTATTCCCGGGGTTAAGTTTAGTCGCTAGGCAAGATCTCATTATCTTTAATTGGCCCTATTAAAAGAGATGTATTGCTAAGAAAATGCCTTTAATTTTACGATTCTGGGGATCCTAACATTTCACCAACACACGTATATAAACTCTAGTAAAATCTAAACGGGTTTAATTTTCCAGTATAATAAAATATGCGCTTATTTAACGTTATGTCGGTACTAACACAAAAACATGTTTAATATGTAAAATGTGAATTAAAATAAAACAACTTGTTTAAAACGATAGTTGAAATTTAATATTATTTGTTTGTTGGACTTAACTCACAATAATTATTATATTTAGATCGCATCGGAGACTAATTATTGAAATGTTTTTTTTCCATGTGTTTGATTTTTATCTATTAATAAGTGTAAGTATCTGTATTATAATTATCGTATCCAACGGAGGCTCTAGTGTTATCAATAAATTGTGACACGTATTAAAATAATCCATTTTTTGTATTATGTCTTCCAGTTTTAGCTTTCATTTGCTCATGCCGCGGCCTACATTTTGCCTCAAACAGTAGAAGCTTTGTAAACCCTTAACGAGCCTGTAAAATAAATATCTCTAGCTTAATAAATTACTTAGCCAAAGTACCATTACTCGTCTGCCCAATCAAACTCTCTAATCCAGATCAACTTACCCAGCTATTCGTTATTTTGTTCCCTCGTAACTCACTATTTTTGTTTTACTTAAAATTTCCATAATATTCTTACTCTATTTTCGCTGTACACAGTCGCTTAGAAGTTAACACATCAATATGATTTCATATTTAATAACTTGATAACTTATGTAAATGGCGCAATTACGCTTATGGGGGCTTTATGCAGTCAATCTATTATAAATCACGAAAAAGAAATACATATTGTATATTTGAAGTTAAAAAAAAAACAGAGAATGCTATTGCTCTATTATTATGTAACTTGCATAATATTTTCTTACGTGAATCCGTTTACTACAATATCTTGTTCTTCAAGTTCATCAATGTAAATGTATTGATATTATAAATAATCAACATACAGTAATATTTTAAATAATCCTACTTCGCCTATTTATCTAAGAGAGCTCTTCCAACCTCTTTCGCAACACGGACTATCTCTTCGTTCTAGTAACGAGATCCCTTTTAATACCCTGTCATCGCTCTAATTTTCTTGCCTCTTCTTTCACAGTAGTAGCCGCTCGATTGTGGAATAATCTACCCACTAATGTTAGAGACGCCCCTTCTTTATTTACATTTACGTCAAGATTGAAATGTCACTATCTAAATATTTAAATTGTTCCTTTATCCTTATTTCCTTCCCATCCCCTCTCCTCTCTTCATAGTATAGTGTTAATTTTTTAATGTGTTTTTATTTTGTTAATCTTTTTTAAATTTTTGTATAAAATTGTAAGATTCAATATTAGTATTTGTAATTTTCTCAAACTGGAATTGCCTTAAGGCAATATGCCCGCCCTTATATGTATATATATTGTATATGTATATAAAGTGTTAAATAAATTAATTAATAAATTGATTATACTTATGCATAATTGTTTATTTTGTGAAAAATATGAATAAATAAATCCACAAATTTAATTATTAACATAAAATCTACGCACATTCTCGGAAAAACATATTTCTCTCATTCGATCTAAATAGATCCCATAAAAGATTCGATAATAAAATTAGTGTTCGAGAATTCCCGATTTTATTGTTTCTATATCCGAATATCGTTTATCCTTGTCGATACATTTCCTCGTTACGGTCACACTTGCCGTAAATCAGATTTCCTAATTTGTAGAGCCAAGTTCGCTGTCGGGGAGCGCAACTTCACTCCCGCTCTGTTCTTCTGGCGTACATTATTTATAGCTCCCGCCCACTGAAGGCCGCCAGGCTGGAGTAGGGGCAGAGCTACCCCCATCCGGTGGCTGCTCCCCTCTCCCTCCGAATTAGTCTCAAGGCCAACTGACGCCCCGAGGCGACCACGAGGGAAGCGTGAATGTGGATTTTGCGATTTCTGGGAACAGAGTATTGCATTTACCGCTCATTCAATTTGTATTCTTGTTTTTATTTAATAATACTATTTATTGTACGCTAGGATTTTGGGATTTTCGTTCATGTTTATGGGATGGAGTTCACGCTGTAAAACCTTACATTGGCAGTGGTGTACATAAATTAGTAAATATAATATAGGTACAATTAAGTTTCTTTTTAATTTCAGAATCAGCTCTTTTACTTTTGTTTGTTTTTTTTTTAAATATGTGTATTTTTTTAATGTGATGTTTATATGTTATAAACCGGAGGAAGGAAGTTATCCAGCCTGAAGTATGCTGACGACACCGCACTTATTACGTCGTCAGAAATTGAAATGAAAGAACTAATTGACCGAATAGATGCTTCTAGTTCAGACCTGGGACTCTCAATGAGTATGAGCAAAACTAAGCTTAAGATTGAGCTAATAAAGTAGCACCATTACTTTTGTTGCATAGTTTATAAAGAGTCGGCAATTTCGTTTATCTCGGTTCTCTCATCAGCGATAGTGGTGGGCGTGAAGATGAAATACGGCGACGTGTTGGTATTGCCAAAAGTGCTATGAGTCGGCTGGTGACGATTTGGAAGAATCGCAGTATAACCATTAACATCGAAAAAAGACTGGCGAAGGCCTTGTTTTCCCAGTGTTCATGTATGGTGTTGTATTGGACACTCGGAGAATCTGAAATGGAAAAAATCGAAGCTTTCGAAATGTGGTGTTTGCGGCGAATGCTGCGGATCCCGTGGTCAGCCAGTTGTACAAATATGTCTATACTCCAGGAACTAGATATAAGGGGAATACTAACATCCATGTGCTAGATAAGAATCCTGCAGTTCTTTGGACATATTTCCAGAGGGTATTCCTGGCAAGTGTCGCGTGGACGTCAACCGACAAGTTGGAGCGGTTTAGTCACTGAATTATCCGAACGTTCTCTGCAGAACAGCACAAGACCGCCCCAGATGGAGGGAGACTGTCCACCGACGAGCCATGCCGGGAGTCCTCAGATATGAGGCGCGAATTAAAGAGAGTTACGTTATTAAGACATACACTTTGGGTAACGTACCTACATAAAATTTCGAATAAACTTATCAAACATGATTATTAAATTGTACCGTCTTGTGGGTCCGCGACACTAGCCACGGGACCATAACCTGGTTTATTTTTACTTTACAGTTGTGTGTGCATAACGCCTACTTATTGCATTGTGCACACGCATGCTCGAATTCCGAACCAGAAAATAAATAAATTATCTAGTCAGAATCTGTTTAAACAAATCTTCAAAATTAGGATATGTCCTGAATCTTTGTATTCTCTTGAAATATTTTAATGAATTTGTGTGCGACATAATATTTTTCGAGTCAAAATCTAATTAGTTTTCTGATCCGTGTAATGTCCGGATTCCCTGAGAAGCTAACCCTGTCTCCTACCCACCAATGACATATTCAATGAACTCAAAGTTATTACTCAAACTCAAAGTTATTACTCAAACTCAAAATTATTACTCGAACTCAAAGTTATTACTAAGCAGCGTGACCCTCGATCTCCATAGTATCTTATTTTGATAGTAGTATTTAATAATAAATTTATTCCGGATAGTAGAAAATTTCATGATCTCAACGCCACTAAATTGATAATGGCTGTGGTTAGGAAAAATAAATTATACCTCTGTATTAGAAAAAATGTTTTTTTCAATAAAAAAAATTGTCAGTGTTCTGTATGCACTCTAGATTTTGAACCCCATACAATAAAACTATTTATTATTTGTCATTGTCATTCCATTGTCAAAAATATGGCAATACATGGCGGGAAGTTCTATATTAGAATATTTATATCAGTAATAAAACCCTTCTCTCAAAATTGATAAATTTTACAATATATTTGAATGCCTGGTTATTTTTTTTTATCAAACTATAATATTATAATTAGCACACCTGTAAATTTAATAAAGCGGTATTTTTCATTATTCTGTTGTGTTTATGTGTGTACTTATGACCCATAATAAATTCACAATTGTCCAATAAGCAGACATGTTATAGGCAAGTAATTAATTGCAACAAGGTTAATTAAAAGCACTATTTGGAAATAATTTTGAAATCTGTGTGTAATAAAAAAAACAGACGCTGAATTATGTTTATCGATAAATCCAATAACCGTTAGATAGGTATTTCTTCTTGCGGTGCCTTGTCAGGTCCCCCCGATGTTGGCGATCACTACAGCGAAAGCATCTTGGTCCTGCGCTACTCTTGTATTCCGCAGCCAGGACAACTGCTTATTGGATATACTCGCCATAGTGATTCCTGGGAAAAGATGACCAGAGTGATTTTCCGTTGCCTTCTCTGGTGGATTTTTCTGTCGGGGTTACCTTCCCTCAGCTGGATAATTCTGGTTTGGAGGCGCCAGAATTCGCCTTTGATCCTATCGTTATCTGCTATGATCACACCGCTATGAGTGTGATTCCATTGCCCGGTGTTCGCGACGTGGACGCTAACGAGTGGGACTAGTCAGTAGTGTTGCCGGTGGAATGCAACTGGGCGTTCGAAGCATTTTATAGAATTACAACCTCCAGCAAGATGTGACTCACTGCGATCCTACTGACAGTTTGAACCCTATAGGTATTTATAATGAGAAAAATTAAGTATTTTTGATATTCTTGCGGAACTCACCCGGAAACCAATGCTCACTGCCACCTGATCTACTATAATCTCAATGACAGTACAGAAGGAAAATCATGCATTTCCTGTACGTAAACGAAAAATTAATCAAAACGCCCAAAATAGTGATTACGTAGCACGATGTCAAATTGCTGACAGGAAATAGAAAATGCCCTCAATTCCCCTCTCGGAAGAAAATCTACGGACAACTGCTATAAAAACAGTAGCATTCCTCGGTACTATGGCTAGTCAGTAGTAGGTCAGTAGTTAGTGGAGTTCAGTTCCGACATGAAATCGCTCAGATATAATATCGCGCTTTATAGACAGGTGCCGTGGCGCAGTTGGTTAGACGGCTATCTGTGAAACTGGCGTCGCGGGTTCGATTCCCGCCAGTTGCAAGAAAAAAATCCAAGAAAGGTTTTTTTCTCAATTGATCTGGGTGTTGTGGTGTATTTTTCATTACCTCCTTCCATATCCCCTCTATCCCACCTGCTGACAAGCCTCAAAATAGAGGCTTAGCAGGTTATTCCTTAAAAAAAAAAAAAAACAAATTCTGTATTTTATTCAACATGTAATAAATACACGTCGAAGCATAACGTCGTTTTTTTTCAGTCATCTCCAACTGGGGTAGGATCTCCCTGCAGCAACGAGGAGAGAAGAAAAAAAAACCTTCATTCTGTCAGCATTTTTAGGATAGTAAAGATCACAATATTTTCAACCAATGAACTTATCACACAAAGTTTCGCGTGTAAACATGATTCTCAAAATGCCTTTAAAATTACGTTTTTTTTATTAGATATTTTATTGTATTATAATCTAGTATTTCATTGTTTCGTTTTCGCACATTCATGTTACATGATAAAAATACCCTTATATTGTGTACCAATGCAGTGGCTTTTGTACCAACAATATGCAGATAGAGTTAGTGGCGAATTTTATCATTTATTAATAAGCTCATATTTTTAATGTATACTTGAGAATTCTACTCGAAAACTTACATTTGTAGTGTACTTGACGTTTTATAAAATTTAGAATATCCAGAATCAGGGCAGACGTGAAAACTTCAGCTTCCCACGATTTAAAAATAAAATAAAAATCCCACACTTCCAGAAATACTTGAAAAATGATTTATCTAACTCCTAGTCCATGTATGTACGTACAGTGGGAGATATTTCATCTCGAATATAAATTTCGTTCTCTTAGAAAATGATTTCCCGCCAATTTGGGAGCGGCGGACAAAGAAGACAAAGCCATTCGCAATTCACGGTCACGGGGTGGGTCGGTGGGTACCGGTTAGTAGGCTACTTGCCTCTCCTCTCACTAGCCACCTTCATACATGCCCATTCTCTCATCTCCCCCGTCCCACGCACCACGGCCTGTAATACGTATTTATTTACCTCTATTTGGGTAATCCTGGATTTTTTTTCTTACTTTATTTTTAGATTTAAAAAAAAAAACGCCATTTCATTGTCTGTTTTGTTCGTTTATGTTGTTTTGCGCGTCATTATCACGTTAGTTTTCTATTTTGATAAAATTTTAAGTGGCGTATATGTACGTATTTTTAAATAATATGTTTATTACAATATTTGAGTTTGTCCAAATGTTCGCAGACAAAGGACTGGATTTCACCCCCTCGGGAGTCATTAAGATTAACAAATTACAACAGGGATGGAGAATACCTTAAATAAGGAAATATGCAATCTCTTCACAGCAATAAAGGTTTCAGCTCTTTAACTTCACTAAAATCAACAAATGGAAGAATTGAAGAAATATGGATGTTCAAACATAGGCAAAATGGTGAATGTTACACAGTGTGTAAAGTGACCACTTAAACCAGCCAATGACATGTCATAAGCCCTGTAAATGCCTAGACTTCCATATTCCCTTATTTAAGGTATTCTCCATCCCTGTTGTAATTTGTTAATATGTTTATGTTAGAGATGAAACAGATATTCGGGAACTATCCGGTATCCGGCCTCATTTGGCTATCCGGCCGTATTCCGGATAGTAGAAAAAAATTTGATGATCACATTTCCACTAAATTGATAACGGCTGTGGTTAGGAAAAATAAATTAAATTCTCCAAATAAGATATTTTTTTTAATAAAAAGATTTGTCAGTGTTCTGTATACGCTCTTGAAAAAGAATTTAACCCGAAAGTAAAAAATGTATCTATAAAAAATATTGGTCTAATTAAAAATATATTTGCTTGAAAAATAGAGACAATAGGTCAAATCCGGTATCCAGTATCCGGCCAAACCACTGTCCGTTTCATCGCTAGTTTATGGTGTGCAAGTTGATAAAATGAGTTAAGAATGTTTTTAAGGGTTTTCATTATTTTCGTTATTACCCTACATGTGTAGATGGTACTATGTGTTAAAAAAAGCATTTTCATAATAGGTGTGGTTAAATTATATTTATTGTAAAATATTCGTTGGTCGTGTCCTCGAAATTAAATTACTATTTGAAGTTTGACACCAAGTAGAGTAGATTTAAAATATTTCACTTATGGATTTATTTTTAATATTTATTGATACAATACAATAAAAATATAAACTAAAATATGTATTTATATATATAGTTAAGCTATGTGTATAATTTTAAATATGAATTACATTTTAATAACGTATTATGCCTTTATTTTTTCATTTAATTTGTAGTTTAAAAATACAAAACTGGTAACACATTATTTGTAAGATTCTGAAATTTTCTGAAATTGTTAAATATATTATTATGTATATAACATAAATCCTTATTTACAACTCTGATGATAAATTAATAATGAGTGAATTATCTGATAAAAATATGTGTCTTGTATTGTAAGCATTGCTTACGTAATAAATAATCGTTTAACTTTATTTAGTAGTGTAAACATAAAAGTAATTAAAAAATGAATGAGAACTCATGTTTATGATATTATGAATAAATCTTTATATACACAATTATTTGTGTATTTCTTGGAGATTTACAATTTAATGTCATAAGCCCTGTACATGCCTACACTTCCGTATTCCCTTCTCAACATCTCTCTTGTAATAATTTGATATACGAGTTAATGATAGTTGTATAAATGAGTTCGTCGAGGAAGTTCAGTGCTCCGGGAAATTGGAAATAAAAAATATTTTCTTGCTCGCGATAAAAATTTGTGCATTTAATTGTATGAAAAAGTTTCTCGAAATGTATAAAAAATGATTTTTATTGGTTTTTATAAAAGTGAACAACGTCACAGGTTCAGGTGAATAATAACTCATTGTAGCGTTGTTGGTATTATTTTCAACGTTTAGTGTGTTTTCACAGCTACGGGACTCTACTTTTAAATGTCAGCACAAATCACAGACGATAACTCGTGACGTCACGGGTGGAGCGATTTCAAAATTACAAAACTGGCTTAGTTTGACAGTCTATTAATTTTTTTTTTTTTTTTAAAACCACTGAACTTCGTAATAAAATGCATTTTTGAAGCACTAATTTTGTGTTTTTCTGTGTTAGGTATGTGAATGAAATATATTTTAATCATTATTAGCAAAGGACTATTATTTCAATCTTTAATCTGGTTATTAATCATGGGATGATTATTATTGACAGATTTTTGCATTTATAATTTGTAATAATGTTCTAACTTCGAGTCTCTGTTGCAAATATGTTAGACATTTAATACATTAGTATATTATATTATCAAAGGTGTGATTATTTTCAATAAGGTGATTAGTGAATTTCGAATAGTTATTATTACTTCAACAACGTATGTGTTCTCTTGTTCTAATAAATAGTGAAATTTCTACTTGTTTTACCGGTGTAGAATCTGGAACATAAATTGCAGTTTAAAGAATAAATAACATTTTGTTTTAGTTATCTTCATTATTTCTTAAATGTTCATTTATACCGTTATTAGTGTAGAACGCGGGTTGGATATTAATTCGATCGGAATGAGAAATATTATTAGCTAATTAATTATTAACATATAAAATTCGTCTCAATTCATATGATTTTCATTACAGTACGCGAGTATAAATACTAAACATATATTATGGTTTTACCACTTACATAGGGCACATGTTGCATTTTATCAGATGGGGGTAGATAATAACGTACCACCCAAGATGTTAAGTTGGTACCTAGTTCCCATATGCGTATAGTAAATTAGCCGTCTACTAAAATAATGGGTCTCCCCTATGGGATGACACTTATCTTATCTTATCGTTATTTGTAATCCCAAAACCACGTATTTTAAATTCTGTTATCTACAGCTGCTATTTTAAAAGGCAACTAACAGAATCCATTAGTAAAGTACCACATGCATCGCCAAATGGGGCATGTAGACATAAATAACCATAAGATAAAAATAACTATTTTTATCTTACGTATCCCTTCCACAAGGACTCAAAATTGTATTTTATAAGTTCCTACACAGTCCTTTGAGGAAGAATTAAAAATGTGATCTCTCGAGGTTACTACGTCCCTCTGACGTAATACTTGGTTTTAATATACACGGTATCTTTCAAGTGTAATAGTAAAATGGTTTATGTAATGTCTTTCAAGTAAATAAATTAATATACAACATCTCCGTGTCTTCTCAATTGATCTGTTGGACTTCGAATATTGAATCTCTGTGTGCTATACTACATCGCCACACAACAGTAGGGAGAGATAACACATACCTGGGATTTCTTCATTTGGTTTTTTATTTTAAATACAAACTATAAGCTAAATATTATTGCCATTCAGTAAAGCAATTTGTTTTATAACATTGAGTTCTTTGTGATAATTATATTTTGATAGCGGAATATTAATCGACGGACCATACAATATGACGCTGAGTGTTTATAAGATATAGGATGATTAGAGCTATTATGAATTACCGCATCAGTTATGTTGGTTTACGGGAAATATCAAATGTCATTAATTATTATTAATAACGGTCAATGTTGAATTCAGAAAATTTAGTTTAGAATTTTGTCCTTTATTTGTTCATTTTATAATTTTATGAAATAAATTTAATAAATTAAGGAAAGTCTGTAGCTGGCGTAAAAAAATATTATCTTCATATCGTTTTCATAAGAGTTTTTATTTTAAAGTGGAGAATTATCACTAAATATCTTATTTTCTAAATTGTTCATAAAAATGTCTGCAAACTGGGGGCACCCATTCGTAAACCTTCTAATTGATTATAAATAACATTATTAGTCTGAAAAAAGTTTTTATCTAAATATAAATTACATCGTCGAGTTAAATTCTTTATCAAATCCTTATCCAAATCCGAATCTTTCAATAAATATGACAGTAAACTTTTGCTTTCTATAATGAGGATATTTGGAAATAGATTAACGACGTCAAAATGTTTTTTTTGCGTAGCTCGGTAAAACCTTATCTTTAAATGTATTGATTAAATTAAATGTTTTTTTTATTTTGTAAGTTGGTACAAATACCTTGTAATTATTTAGCATTGACGTGACTAGGGACGCTAATTTAAATAATGGAGAGTTGCAACATGAAACAACTGGTCTAATGGGATTATTATTTTTGTGTATTTTAAGTAGGCCATATTATTTCGGAGATTGTGGATTAGGATTAATTTGATTTTTTATTTTATCACTTTTTCAAATAACACTTTTTGAGTTTTTTATGGCTGTTTTTAGTTTGTCTTGATATTAAATTTGTCAGTTGGATCTTTGCGTAACATTGTAAACTTATTACTTGAGAGGGACTTTTGTAATTTGTTGTTGTATTCGGATCTATCCATAATAATTAACGAATTACTTACGCCCGCCTTTGTTATAACTAAGTTCAATACATATTTGATAGTTTTAATTGTGTAATTATTTTCATTTTATTTTTATAGATTCTGAACTATTACTTTTTAACGTTTATTGTTAAAAAAAAAAAACAAAAACATCTTCAGACAAGTTCCGGAACTATCAAAAAGTTCCGAGAAAAATATTTTAACCGTGACTTTTGTGACCGCGAATTGCGAATGCTTTTGTTCTTCTTTGTCTGCCGCTCCCGGATTGGCAAAAATTGGCGGGAAATCATTTTCAAGAGAAGGAAATTTATATTCGATATGAAATATCTCGCACTGTATATACATGGACTAGAAGTTAGATAAATCATTTTTCAAGTATTTCTGGAAAGTGTGGGATTTTTATTTTATTTTTAAATCGCAGGAAACTGAAATTTTCACATCTGCCTTGTATCTGGAGATTCTGAAATTTTTTACAACGTATAGTAAACTACAAAATGTAAGTTTTCGAGTAGGATTCTCAAGTACACATTGAAAATATTACCTTATTAATGAATGATAAAATTCGGCATTATCTCTATCCTCATAAAGTTTGTACAAAAGCTACTTCAATATGTTTCTTTTTTGTGTTATACCGTGTTTGTTGGATTTGTTCTGACGTTTCGGCTACCATTGCAGGAGACATCTTCAGGGTAAATTGAAAAAAGTATTTGATTAAGTACGAGTAATTTGTACCGTGTCGCAGTCGGCAGTAGGCACATTTCTATTCATTTTTGTAGTGCTGCGAACCATGTCGAGTTTAATTTAAGCCCGTCAGTCATCTTTGTTTGTGTTATTTGGGTGTCTGTGTATTTCAATTGCCTCTTTTATTATTCGTGCACTGTAATTACTGGGTTAATGCAAAATTTTTGGTCCGAAGGCGAAAAAATATCCGGTGTCTAAAAAGTGTTCCGCTATTGCAGATTTGTCAGGATGCCCAAGTTTACACGCTCTTTTGTGTTCGTCAATCCTTTTCTTTGCTGTGCGCTCTGTTTGTCCTATGTACACTTTATCACATCCTTGGCAACTTAGTTTATAAACAGCTTCCGTTTTCATAGGATTCTTATCTTTTGGGTTCAATAAGTGGTTCTTTATTTTTCCCACAGTCCCAAACGTTGTTCCAATATTATGTTTCTTCAGCACTTTGGCTATCCTGTCAGTAACATTCTGTACATATGGAAGGTATGCAGTTCCTCTGGTAATATCTTCTTCCTTGTTCTTCTTTGTAGCTTGCTTTTTAATAATGTAGTCAATTTGGTGCTTCTTATATCCATTACGCTCCAACGCATCTGTAATTTTGTTGACCTCTTCTCCCTTTTCGGAATCTTCGTATATTCGTGTCGCTCTGTTAATAATGTATTTATTAATCCTCGTTTTTGGGCTGAATGATGATGCGAATCAGCGTGTAGGTATCGGTTCGTAAAAGCTACTTCATTGTTATCATCACTTGTACCAAATTAGGGTATTTTTATCATGTTACATGAATGTAGGAATGCAATTTAGATGCGAATTCAAGAAACAATGAAACGCTAGTGATAATACAATAAAATAACTAATAAAAAAGACGTAATTTTTAAAGACATTTTATTCCAATACCTACAATTTACCCTTAGGTCATTTCTGAGAAATGGTAGCTTTGACAAAATAACACCACTGAACACATGTTCGCAGATGATGTAATTTTAGGCATCTACGTGTCATTTAATAAAGTTAAAATATTTAGTGTTAGTTTATTTTTCAGCCTTGACAAGGGAACACTCGTGTTCCTAAACCGGTCGGCGGATTAAATGTATGTAATTATTTTACACGAAATAAATATTTGATATTATTCCCTTATTATACTTCACGGAATAATGAATTGTCATATGTATTATGAGGTTTGTATCTGATATTAGCGAGTTTATCGTTCGAGCCTAGTTATAATTCTAGTCGTGTAGTTTCCGTATAAACAACTAATAGGCTGTTTTATTTTAGTGTCAGATCTACGGGGAGGATGGGGGCAATTACTCTGTGA